>NW_026600211.1:1017441-1209941 GCF_029448725.1 Salvelinus fontinalis | reverse complement strand
AGAGAGGAGAGAGAGAGAGAGAGAGAAGAGAGAGGAGAGAGAGAGAGAGAGAGAAGAGAGAGAGAGAAGAGAGAGAAAATAGAGAGAAGAGATAAAGAGAGAGAGAAGAGAAAGAGAGAGAAGAGAGAGAGCGATAGAGAGAGAGAGAGAAGAGTGAGAGAGAAGAGAGAGGAGAGAGGAGAGAGGAGAGAGAGACAGAGAGAGACAGAGAGAGGAGAGAGAGACAGAGAGAGACAGAGAGAGGAGAGAGAGAGAGAAGAGAGAGAAAAGAGATAAAGAGAGAGAGAAGAGTGAGAGAGAAGAGAAAGAGAAGAGAAAGAGAGAGAAGAGAGAGAGCGATAGAGAGAGAAGAGTGAGAGAGAAGAGAAAGAGAAGAGAGAGAGAAGAGAGAGAGAAAGAGAGCGATAGAGAGAGAGAAGAGAGAGAAGAGAGAGAGAAGAGAGAGAGAAGAGAGAGAGAGAGAAGAGAGAAAAGAGTGAGAGAAGAGAGAGAAAATAGAGAGAAGAGATAAAGAGAGAGAGAAGAGAAAGAGAGAGAAGAGAGAGAGCGATAGAGAGAGAGAGAGAAGAGTGAGAGAGAAGAGAAGAGAAAGAGATAGAGAAGAGAGAGAGAGAGAGAGCGATAGAGAGAGAGAGAGAAGAGTGAGAGAGAAGAGAAGAGAAAGAGATAGAGAAGAGAGAGAGAGAGAGAGAAGAGAGAGCGATAGAGAGAGAGAGAAAAGAGAGAGAAGAGAGAGAGAGAAGAATGAGAGAAAAGAGAGAGAAAAGAGAAAGAGAGCATTATTCATTTAGAGATTTTAAGAAACCAGCATGTGCTTCTTACACCAATTGTGTGTGCATGTGTTTGTGTGTGTATTTTTTGTATTTTATCCTCATCAGCTGCTTCTAACACAGCAGTTATGTAAAACATGACATGATACAAAACATTAATAGACAATAACAACTCAAGGACATAACTACATACATTTAAAATAAGAAGACACATGTTTATACACTTAGACTACAGTATATTACTGTAGACAACAACATAAAGGTTATCTGTCACGACTTCCGCCGAAGTCGGTTCCTCTCCTTGTTCGGGCGGCGTTCGGCGGTCAGGTACGTTTGCAGTGGTCGGCTGAGGTGGACAGGGCTTTTGTTCACCTGAGGGCTCTGTTTACCTCGGCTCCCGTGCTGGCCCATCCGGATCCCTCTTTGGCGTTCATAGTGGAGGTGGACGCGTCCGAGGCTGGGATAGGAGCCGTGCTCTCTCAGCGCACGGGTACGCCACCGAAGCTCCGCCCCAGTGCCTTCTTCTCGAAGAAGCTCAGCCCAGCGGAGCGAAACTATGACGTGGGGGACCGGGAGCTGTTGGCTGTGGTCAAGGCTTTGAAGGAGTGGAGACATTGGCTTGAGGGGGCTAAACACCCTTTTCTCATCTGGACTGACCACCGCAATCTAGAGTACATCCGGGCAGCGAGGAGACTGAACCCTCGCCAGGCAAGGTGGGCCATGTTTTTCACCCGTTTTGTTTTCACCCTTTCTTACAGACCAGGTTCCCAGAACGTGAAGGCAGACACACCGTTCCAGCTGTATGACACAGAGGAGCGGCCCATGGATCCCACCCCCATACTCCCGGCCTCCTGCCTGGTGGCGCCGGTAGTGTGGGAGCTGGACGCGAACATTGAGCAGGCGCTACGTGCAGAGCCCGCTCCCCTCCAGTGTCCTGCTGGGCGTCTGTACGTTCCGTGACCGGTGTCCGTGACCGGCTGATCTATTGGGCACACACGTCACCCTCCTCTGGTCATCCAGGCATCTTTCGGACGATGTGCTGTCTGAGTGGGAAGTACTGGTGGCCCACTTTGGCTAAGGACGTGAGGGTTTATGTTTCCTCCTGCTCGGTGTGCGCCCAGTGTAAGGCTCCTAGGCACCTGCCCAGAGGTAAGCTACACACCTTACCCGTTCCACAACGGCCTTGGTCGCACCTGTCGGTCGATTTCCTTACCGATCTTCCTCCCTCACAGGGTAACACCACGATCCTGGTCGTTGTGGACCGCTTTTCCAAGTCCTGTCGTGTCCTCCCTCTGCCCGGTCTCCCTATGGCCCTACAGACTGCGGAGGTCTTGTTTACACACGTTTTCCGGCACCACGGGGTGCCTGAGGATATAGTGTATGATCGGGGTCCCCAGTTCACTTCGGGGGTCTGGAGGGCGTTCATGGAACGTCTGGGGGTCTCGATCAGCCTTACCTCAGGTTTTTACCCCGAGAGTAATGGGCAGGTGGAGAGAGTTAACCAGGATGTGGGTAGGTTTCTGAGGTCTTATTGCCAGGACCGGCTGGGGGAGTGGGCGGCGTTCGTGCTCTGGGCAGAGAAGGCCCAGAACTCGCTCCGCCACCCCTCCACTAACCTCTCCCCCTTCCAGTGCGTACTGGGGTACCAGCCGGTTCTGGCGCCTTGGCATCAGAGTCAGATCGAGGCTCCTGTGGTGGACGACTGGTTCAGGCGTGCGGAGGAGACATGGGACGCTGCTCATGGTCACCTTCAGCGGGCCTGGCTGCGCCAGAAAGCCAGCGCAGACCGTCACCGCAGTGAGGCACCGGGTCTGGCTCTCGACCCGAAACCTGCCCCTCCGCCTGCCCTGCCGGAAGCTGTGTCCGCGGTTTGTGGGGCCATTTAATGTCCTGAGAAGGGTGAACGAGGTATGTTACAGATGACAGATTCTCTCTGATTATCACATTAACCCCTCGTTCCATGTGTCTCTCCTCAGGCCGGTGATGGCTGGTCCACTCCAGCAGTCTGAGGTGCGGGAGGTTCCTCTGCCTCCTCTGGACATCGAGGGGGCCCCGGCGTATTCCGTTCGCTCCATACTGGATTCGAGGCGTCGGGGGAGTGGCCTTCAGTACCTCGTGGAGTGGGAGGGGTACGGTCCGGAGGAGAGATGCCGGGTTCCGTTGGAGGATGTCTTGGACCCTTCAATGCTGCGGGAGTTCCACCGTCTCCGTCCAGATCGCCCTGCATCTCGCCCTCCGGGTCACCCCCCCGAGGTCGGTGTCGGCGCACGGCTCAAGGGGGGAGTACTGTCACGACTTCCGCTGAAGTCGGTTCCTCTCCTTGTTCGGGCAGCGTTCGACGTCACCGGTCTTCTAGCCATCGTCGATCCACCTTTCATTTTCCATTTGTTTTGTCTTTTTTCCCCCCACACCTGGTTTACATTCCATCATTACTTGTCGTGTATTTAACCCTCTGTTCCCCCCATGTCTGTGTGTGAAATTGTTTGTTGTGAAGTGCTTGTGCACTCTGACTGGTACGCGACAGGTTATTTTGTACCCATATTTTGTTGTTCTGGGTGCCGTTGGTTATGCATATTAAACTGCTCCGGTTATTACCCAGTTCTGCTCTCCTGCGCCTGACTTCCCTGCAGCCAGTCCTGCACCCCTTACACACCACCCACAGTGGGTTCTCTGTATGGTGAAGGGTAACTTGGTGAAGTCCCATACATCAGTTCTGTCCAGCTAAAACATCAACTACAGTTTTCTCCTCAGCACTCTTGAATCTCTTGAACTTCATCATCATATGGAGCACGACCAAAGTCCTTATTCTACTGCGGCTTAGTTTACAATTGCTTTCTCTAAGCAGGTCCTGTTATCCTAATGCCAAGGGCACATCTTATCTTTAACTCAAACACCAGATGTGCTCGGGAGGGAGAGGACTGGATACAACAAGCTCTTTAGGTCAGAAAGTGGAGAGGCGCTGTGCTGTTTGATTTGGTTTTTAAGCTCATTTTGCAGCAAGCTTGAGTGATTTGAGATGGCAGGGAGTTCCATGCATCCATGGTGCTATATATTACTGTGTGTTGCTTTGAATTGGTTTTGGCTTTAGAGACTGTGAGGAGGCCGCCTGTGGCATGTCTTGTGGGGTACGCCTGTCTGTCAGAGCTGTTAGTTGATTGAATAGACAGTTTGTAGTTTTTAACACATGAATATTTCTTACAAAAAACAAGAAGTGATGCAGTCAATCTCTGCTCTAAGCCAGAAGAGGTCAACATGCATTTAGTTGACATGACCTCTCTGTGAACGCTGCAGGGCAAGACGTGCTGTTCTGTTCTGATAGGTCCTCTTTACAGCCCCTGACCAGATCACCTGGAAGTAGTCAGGACATGATACAACTACAGATTCTTTCTTCAAGTGTTGTGTTCAGAATGCTGAGCATCTCTTTATCACAGACAGACCCCATCTTTACAACAACTAAATCAATATGCCTTGACCGTGACAACTTACAGTCTAAGGTGACAACAACAAGTTTAGTCTCCTCAAGGTTTATAGCTCATGGAGTGATTTGTACCAACTACTATGCCATTAGTCTTAGATATTGTCCCGTATGCTCCCTCTCCAGGCTCTAGGTCATCAGGCTGCTGATTATCCCACACACCTGTCACCATCATCACACACACCTGTCACCATCGTAACGCACACCTGTCACCATCGCCACGCACACCTGTCACCATCGTCACACACACCTGTCACCATCGTCACACACACCTGTCACCATCGTAACGCACACCTGTCACCATCGTCACACACACCTGTCACCATCGCCACACACACCTGTCACCATCGTCACACACACCTGTCACCATCGTAACGCACACCTGTCACCATCACCACGCACACCTGTCACCATCGTCACACACACCTGTCACCATCGTCACACACACCTGTCACCATCGTCACACACACCTGTCACCATCGTAACGCACACCTGTCACCATCGCCACGCACACCTGTCACCATCGCCACGCACACCTGTCACCATCGTCACACACACCTGTCACCATCGTCACGCACACCTGTCACCATTGTCACGCACACCTGTCACCATCGTCCCGCACACCTGTCACCATCGTCACGCACACCTGTCACCATCGTCACGCACACCTGTCACCATCGCCACGCACACCTGTCACCATCGTCCCACACACCTGTCACCATCGTCACACACACCAGCACCTCATCAGACTCACCTGTCACCATCGTCACGCACACCTGTCACCATCGTCCCACACACCTGTCACCATCGTCACGCACACCAGCACCTCATCAGACTCACCTGTCACCTTAGTCACGCACACCTGTCATCATCGTCCCACACACCTGTCACCATCGTCACGCACACCTGTCACCAACGTCACGCACACCAGCACCTCATCAGACTCACCTGGACTCCATCACCTCCCTGATTACCTGCCCTATATCTGTCACTCCCCTTGGTTCTTTCCTCAGGTGTTATTGTTTCTGTTTCAGTTTCATGTCTGTGCGTTGTTCGTGGTTCTTGTTTTGTATTATGGTGTGTTTATTGATTAAATCACTCACTCCCTGAACTTTCTTCCTGACTCTCAGCGCACATCGTTACAGATATGCTCAGGATTAATGTATTAATGTGCGTGTGTGTGTGTGTGTCTCACCTGTTCTTTGGTCTGGGCCTTCTGGACGTACTCACGTCCTACTTTGATCCTGGGGGTGAGGATGGCCCGGGAGAACTCCAGCACGCTGATGCCCAGCAGGTGGCTCAGTTTCTGGGCAGCCGTGTCGTCTGGCATGGAGCACTGGTCCTGGTTCTTCTCCTTAGTGAACGAGATGTTCCCAAACTGGAGCACCGCAGAGATCACCTTCAACATGGCTAACAGGAGGGAGGGAGGAGGGAGACAGACAGGCAGAAAGAGAGAGATGGAGAGGAGGGGAGGGAGACAGACAGACAGACAGGCAGAAAGAAAGAGAAGGATGGAGAGGAGGGCAGGGAGGGAGGGAGGAGGGAGACAGACAGGCAGAAAGAAAGGGATGGAGAGAAAATAATTTTTTTTACTTCCATGTTCTGAGGAAAGCTCTGCCCTCCCTCCCTCCCCCCTCCCTTCCCCCTCCCCTCCATCCCTCTCTCGCTTACACAGAGACTCCTCTGGTGTGAATCCCATGATGGTCATAGAGTCCATGGTCTGGGTGAAGTTGTCAGCGTCACTCTGACCTGGAACAGGAATAGCACCTCCACTCAGAAACCTGTACTGGTCAGCACTACCAAGGAGAAGGTCTGCTACAGACAGAGAGGAGAGAGAGACAGGGAAACAGAGAGAGGGAAACAGAGAGAGAAACAGAGAGAGAGAGGGAAACAGAGAGAGGGAAACAGAGAAGGGAAACAGAGGGGGGAGAGAGAACAGAGAGAGGGAAACAGAGTAGGGAAACAGAGAGAGAGAGGGAAACAGAGAGAGAGAGGGAAACAGAGGGAGGGAAACAGAGGGAGGGAAACAGAGTAGGGAAACAGAGAGAGAGAGGGAAACAGAGAGAGGGAAACAGAGGGAGGGAAACAGAGAGAGAGAGGGAAACAGAGAGAGAGGGAAACAGAGGGAGGGAAACAGAGTAGGGAAACAGAGAGAGAGGGAAACAGAGAGAGGGAAACAGAGGGAGAGAAACAGAGAGAGAGAGAAACAGAGAGAGAAGGAAACCGAGATAGAGAGGGAAACAGAGATAGAGAGGGAAACAGAGATAGAGAGGGAAACAGAGAAAGAGAGGGAAACAGAGATAGAGAGGGAAACAGAGATAGAGAGGGAAACAGAGATAGAGAGGGAAACAGAGATAGAGATGGAAACAGAGATAGAGAGGGAAATAGAGAGAGAGAGAGAAGGAAACAGAGAGAGAGGGAAACAGTGAGAGAGAGAAACAGAGAGAGAAGGAAACAGAGAGAGGGAAACAGTGAGAGAGAGAAACAGAGGGAGGGAAACAGAGGGAGGGAAACAGAGGGAGAAGGAAACAGAGAAAAATAGGATAATAATCAGTAAAAGGATCAAATGTCATGAATCGAAGTTCATGTTTCAAACAAAACATTAAACAGATCTATCTATTCACCAGATGTACCTATTCACCAGATCTACCTATTCACCAGATCTACCTATTCACCAGATCTACCTATTCACCAGATCTGTCTATTCACCAGATCTATCTATTCACCAGATCTATCTTTCCACCAGATCTGTCTATTCACCAGATCTATCTACTCACCAGATCTACCCACCAGATCTATCTATTCAACAGATCTATCTATTCAACAGATCTACCTATTCACCAGATCTATCTATTCACCAGATCTATCTATTCACCAGATCTACCTATTCACCAGATCTACCTATTCACCAGATCTGTCTATTCACCAGATCTGTCTATTCACCAGATCTACCTATTCACCAGATCTACCTATTCACCAGATCTATCTATTCACCAGATCTGTCTATCCACTAGATCTATCTATTCACCAGATCTATCTATTCACCAGATCTATCTATTCACCAGATCTATCTATTCACCAGATCTACCTATTCACCAGATCTATCTATTCACCAGATCTGTCTATTCACCAGATCTATCTATTCACCAGATCTATCTATTCACCAGATCTACCTATTCACCATATCTACCTATTCACCAGATCTATCTATTCACCAGATCTACCTATTCACCAGATCTATCTATTCACCAGATCTACCTATTCACCATATCTATCTATTCACCAGATCTACCTATTCACCAGATCTATCTATTCACCAGATCTGTCTATTCACCAGATCTATCTATTCATCAGATCTACCTATTCAGCAGATCTATCCACTAGATCTATCTATTCACCAGATCTATCTATTCACCAGATCTATCCACCAGATCTACCTATTCACCAGATCTATCTATTCACCAGATCTATCTATTCACCAGATCTACCTATTCACCAGATCTATCTATTCACCAGATATGTCTATTCAACAGATCTAACTATTCACCAGATCTATCTATTCACCAGATCTACCTATTCACCAGATCTATCCACCAGATCTATCTATTCACCAGATCTATCCACCAGATCTACCTATTCACCAGATCTACCTATTCACCAGATCTACCTATTCACCAGATCTATCTATTCACCAGATCTATATATTCACCAGATCTACCTATTCACCAGATGTACCTATTATCCAGATCTACCTATTCAACCCATCCCCTTTCTCCTCTCCCTCTCCTACTCTCTCTTTCTTCCCTCCCTCTCCTACCCTCTCTTTCTTCCCACCCTCTATTTCTCCCCTCCCTCTCCTACCCATTCTTTCTTCCCACCCTCTCCTACCCTCTCTTTCTCCCCTCCCTCTCCTACCCTCTCTTTCTTCCCACCCTTTCCTACCCTCTTTTTCTCCCCTCCCTCTCCTACCCTCTCTTTCTTCCCTCTCTCTCCTACCCTCTCTTTCTCCCCTCCCTCTCCTACTCTCTCTTTCTCCCCTCCCTCTCCTACTCTCTCATTCTCCCCACCCTCTCCTACCCTCTCTTTCTCCCCTCCCTCTCCTACTCTCTCATTCTCCGCTCTCTCTCCTACCCTCTCTTTCTTCCCACCCTCTCATACCCTCTCTTTCTTCCCACCCTCTCCTACCCTCTCTTTCTCCCCTCCCTCTCCTACCCTCTCTTTCTCCCCTTCCTCTCCTACTCTCTCATTCTCCCCTCCCTCTCCTACCCTCTCTTTTTTCCCTCTCTCTCCTACCCTCTCTTTCTCCCCTCCCTCTCCTACTCTCTCATTCGCCCCTCCCTCTCCTACTCTCTCATTCTCCCCTCCCTCTCCTACTCTCTCATTCTCCCCTCCCTCTCCTACTCTCTCATTCTCCCCTCCCTCTCCTACCCTCTCTTTCTCCGCTCCCTCTTTTTCTCCCCTCCCTCTCCTACCCTCTTTTTCTCCCCTCCCTCTCCTACCCTCTTTTTCTCCCCTCCCTCTCCTACTCTCTCATTCTCCCCTCCCTCTCCTACTCTCTCATTCTCCCCTCCCTCTCCTA
Organism: Salvelinus fontinalis; assembly: GCF_029448725.1. Taxonomy (NCBI): domain Eukaryota; kingdom Metazoa; phylum Chordata; class Actinopteri; order Salmoniformes; family Salmonidae; genus Salvelinus; species Salvelinus fontinalis. The sequence continues at coordinate 1,201,117 of NW_026600211.1, read as the reverse complement.
CTCTCTCATTCTCCCCTCCCTCTCCTACTCTCTCATTCTCCCCTCCCTCTCCTACCCTCTTTTTCTCCCCTCCCTATCCTACCCTCTTTTTCTCCCCTCCCTCTCCTACTCTCTCATTCTCCCCTCCCTCTCCTACTCTCTCATTCTCCCCTCCCTCTCCTACACTCTTTTTCTCCCCTCCCTCTCCTACCCTCTTTTTCTCCCCTCCCTCTCCTACCCTCTTTTTCTCCCCTCCCTCTCCTACCCTCTTTTTCTCCCCTCCCTCTCCTACTCTCTCATTCTCCCCTCCCTCTCCTACTCTCTCATTCTCCCCTCCCTCTCCTACACTCTTTTTCTCCCCTCCCTCTCCTACCCTCTTTTTCTCCCCTCCCTCTCCTACTCTCTCATTCTCCCCTCCCTCTCCTACTCTCTCATTCTCCCCTCCCTCTCCTACTCTCTCATTCTCCCCTCCCTCTCCTACAGTCTTTTTCTCCCCTCCCTCTCCTACCCTCTTTTTCTCCCCTCCCTCTCCTACACTCTTTTTCTCCCCTCCCTCTCCTACCCTCTTTTTCTCCCCTCCCTCTCCTACCCTCTTTTTCTCCCCTCCCTCTCCTACCCTCTTTTTCTCCCCTCCCTCTCCTACTCTCTTTTTCTCCCCTCCCTCTCCTACCCTATTTTTCTCCCCTCCCTCTCCTACCCTCTTTTTCTCCCCTCCCTCTCCTACCCTCTTTTTCTCCCCTCCCTCTCCTACTCTCTCATTCTTTGCTCCCTCTCCTACCCTCTCTTTCTCCCCTCCCTCTCCTACTCTCTCATTCTCCCCTCCCTCTCCTACTCTCTCATTCTTTGCTCCCTCTCCTACCCTCTTTTTCTCCCCTCCCTCTCCTACCCTCTCTTTCTCCTCTCCCCCTCTCTCACCTCTGGTGGCCTCTGAAGCTCCACACATGAGTTGGTAGAAGATGTGAAAGGTCCTTTCATCTTTGGCCTGACGGATCGCCCTCGACTTCTCCAGCAGGTCTGAGGTCAGGGGTAAAGGAAGGGTTCAATAGCCCCAGACACTAATCTAAGGGCAGTTTTGCATCCCCTGCTTCCCTGAGCTGACCCCTGTGTGTAGGGCAACTTCTACCTGATGACAGATTAGCAGTGACCCACCAGTGAGCATACTAATGAATTACAACAGTAATATTTAGGTTGGGACTGGAAACAGAGTCTGACTGCAGAGGAAGGATACAGGTCTCAATGTTGGCACCGACAATGTATCCAGCCACATCAAAGTTAATACGGATGAATTTGCCCTGAGAAACAAGAGGAGAAGAAATGTGTCAGTTGATGATTAACTTATGAATGAAAAAATGATACAAACTCACCAACAAACACAGTAAATAAAAATACAGCCAATTAAAAACATACTGTAGATCTTATCTGGGATCAATCTAGATATTAATACATTCTTACAAATCTGGAGGAGTTGTCGTTCTTGACGGTCTTGGCATTTCCGAAGGCCTCCAGGATGGGGTTGGCCTGTAGCAGCTGTCTCTCTAGCTCCCCCTGGAGGACAGGACAGGCACCGCATCAACACTGGGACATAATCACAAAGCAACTCCACAACCCAAAATACTGTTCCCCCAATCCCAGTACAAAAGAGGGGAGACCAGACTCATCAGCCAGTCAACAAGGCAGTAACCCAGTGGTCTCAACTCTGATTTTCAAGATACAGTCTGTAGTAGCATCTCAACAGGATGAGCCCAGAGTAATATAGAGATAAATAGCTTTTCATGTGTTCTCTTACAGACATTTTCAGCATCTAGCCATCTAACATATACCAGCCAAGGTGCCAGACTTTGTGCATTCAACAACTCTACATTGGTGCCCTGCCAAGACCTCGGCCAGACCTGGGCCAGACCTCGGCGAGACAACGGCCAGACCTGGGCCAGACCTCGGCCAGACCTGGGCCAGACAACGGCCAGACCTGGGCCAGACCTCGACGAGACCTCGGCCAGACCTCGACGAGACCTCGGCCAGACAACGGCGAGACAACGGCCAGACCTGGGCCAGACCTCGGCCAGACCTCGGCGAGACAACGGCCAGACCTCGGCCAGACCTGGGCCAGACCTGGGCCAGACCTCGGCCAGACCTGGGCCAGACCTCGGCCAGACCTCGGCGAGACAACGGCCAGACCTCGGCCAGACCTGGGCCAGACCTGGGCCAGACCTGGGCCAGACCTCGGCCAGACCTCGGCCAGACCTCGACGAGACCTCGGCCAGACCTCGGCGAGACAACGGCCAGACCTCGGCCAGACCTCGGCCAGACCTGGGCCAGACCTCGGCCAGACCTGGGCCAGACCTCGGCCAGACCTGGGCCAGACCTCGGCCAGACCTGGGCCAGACCTCGGCCAGACCTGGGCCAGACCTCGGCGAGACAACGGCCAGACCTCGGCCAGACAACGGCCAGACCTCGGCCAGACAACGGCTAAGTGGCTTAACAGAAACCAACTAGCACAGAGGCTGTGTAATGGTGTCCCTGTGCTGTTGCACTAGTTCACATGGATTTATCGTGTCAGTTGAGAACCACTGCGTTAGAACAGAAAGTATGGCCGCAGATGCTAGCTCTAGCTTTAGCTACACAGTGGCTCAGGCTATAGCTCCACTAGCTCTATAGCTTTAAGTACAGTAGCATTAGCATTAGCATTATCTAGGGAGCTACTGGAGGTGCATTTAAAAGCGGCAGGTAAAGAACGCCAGCCAAGCAGCACTCAAAGCTACACACAGCAAGAAGCCGGGGCTTTGCATGGGAACAAAGCTCAGACTGACAACAATGCACATACTACTAGACAAAGCACCAAGTGCACACGCACGCAACAACACACGCACATAAAAAGCACGCACACACACAGACAGGTATGTGTGGCGATGTATTTGGCCATCATTCACAGGTGTGGCCACCAGAATGGAAGCATTGAGCTCATTCACTGTAAAGGGAGGATGGGGAGGGAGGTCTATAGCCCGGTCTGAGAACAACCTCTAGCCACTACCCCTTCAGTGCTAGCAGATCAGAAAAGACTGGATAGGTGTAATCACTAAGGTGATGGCTCTATCTTAGCGTCCAAAGGGTTTTGGGGAGCTCCCACCTATCTGGTTTTCAGATCGGCGGTTGTTTTAAGACCAAGCTTTTGTGCATCATCAGCGAATTCCAAAGCTTTCCTTCACCGATGAGGGGAATGATTCTGAGACCCACCTATGGGCGGGATTAACACCAGCTGTCAATCAGGAAACTAGAGCATTTTCATTGGGCAACTGTATATGGTTTGACGATTGACAGGTTGTTAATCCAGCCAATCAGGACATTGAGAGAGATTCATAGACCCGCCCACTACCTCTTATTCTAGCACCCATTGGGTGTTGCTACAAATATACCGTACAGTAAAAAGCCAAACACCCATAGACACCAGAGAACAGCAGGGCTTTCATTCAGGAGACAGCAACTTTTCAGAACATTCAGACAGAAATGTATTGTCTAAAACAGACAAGATTCTCTCTTATACTGAACAAAATAATTATGTCTGCTCTATACATTCTACACCTATCTGCAATTCTGCAATGTCTTACCTCAATCAGCCCACAGTGGTGATAAGAGTCTTTATACTTTATATTATACTCACATATTGCACACTCTGAGAGATTGAGAAACACGGGAAGGTTGGGAGAATCAACGGATGAGACAAACAAACAACAAAAGACAACAACAGACCAATGAATGCAGTACAAACAAAAACAAAATGCTTGACAGTTATGGAGGAACACATCAGTAATGTTGTTGTTAAAGGCTGTTAGTCTGGAGCATTAACCAGAATCGGTAGGAAGAACAGAAGAGAATGAAAGAGGAGAAGACAGGACAGGATAGAGCCCACTCACCCTGTTCACCATGGAACTGCCCCGGGGCAACGACCTACTGCTATCCATCTGAACACAGGGAGAGAAGAAGAAGAAAGAGGGGGAGGAGAGACGGTAGGAGATAGTGCAAAATCAAGAGGGAGGAGGGAGAGAGGGAGGAAAGGATAGGAGAAAGCAAACAGGAAAACAGTAGAAAAAGGGGAGGATAAGGGGCAGTAGGGGGAGGAGAGTACATGAGAGGGGGAATGAGAGGAGATGAGGAGAGGGCAGGGAGAGAGGAGAGGGCAGGGAGAGAGGAGAGAGGACAGGGAGAGAGGAGAGGGCAGGGAGAGAGGAGAGGGCAGGGAGAGAGGAAGGGCAGGGAGAGAGGAGAGGGCAGGGAGAGACAAGAGGGCAGGGAGAGAGGAGAGGCCATGGAGAGAGGAGAGAGCAGGGAGAGAGGAGAGGGCAGGGAGAGACGAGAGGGCAGGGAGAGAGGAGAGGGCAGGGAGAGAGGAGAGGGCAGGGAGAGAGGAGAGGGCAGGGAGAGACGAGAGGGCAGGGAGAGAGGAGAGGGCAGGGAGAGAGGAGAGGGCAGGGAGAGAGGAGAGGGCATGGAGAGAGGAGAGGGCAGGGAGAGAGGAGAGGGCAGTGAGAGAGGAGAGGGCAGGGAGAGATGACAGGGCAGGGAGAGAGGAGAGGGCAGGGAGAGAGGAGAGGGCAGGGAGAGAGGAGAGGGCAGGGAGAGAGGAGAGGAGCAGGGAGAGAGGAGAGGGCAGGGAGAGAGGAGAGGGCAGGGAGAGAGGAGAGGGCAGGGAGAGAGGAGAGGGCAGTGAGAGAGGAGAGGGCAGGGAGAGATGACAGGGCAGGGAGAGAGGAGAGGGCAGGGAGAGAGGAGAGGGCAGGGAGAGAGGAGAGGGCAGGGAGAGAGGAGAGGAGCAGGGAGAGAGGAGAGGGCAGGGAGAGAGGAGAGGGCAGGGAGAGAGGAGAGGGCAGGGAGAGAGGAGAGGCCATGGAGAGAGGAGAGGGCAGGGAGAGAGGAGAGGAGCAGAGAGACAGGAATGATTACAGAGGTCACTCTATAATGATTCCTCAAGCAGCACTTGATCAGCAAGAAGAACAGTAGTAGACAGTAAGTCATGAAGTAGTAGCAACATGTAGTGTAACGCAATGTAGCAGTACACCTTGTTTCAACCATAGTTTCAATATACATCTTTAATACAACTTCATAACAAGTCATAACAAGTCATCCCTACACGCTCTCGTTCTTTCACTTTCTTCCTGCCTTATTCTCGTTCCCCATCCACTCCTTCAGTCAGCACAATAAACATCATCCATCAATCAATCCTCTCCCTCAGTCAGCACAATAAACATCATCCATCAATCAACCCTCTCCCTCAGTCAGGACAATAAACATCATACATCAATCAATCCTCTCCTTCAGTCAGGACAATAAACATCATCCATCAATCAACCCACTCCTTCAGTCAGGACAATAAACATCATCCATCAATCAATCCTCTTGCTCAGTCAGCACAATAAACATCATCCATCAATCAACCCACTCCTTCAGTCAGGACAATAAACATCATCCATCAATCAACCCACTCCTTCAGTCAGGACAATAAACATCATCCATCAATCAATCCTCTTGCTCAGTCAGCACAATAAACATCATCCATCAATCAACCCACTCCTTCAGTCAGGACAATAAACATCATCCATCAATCAATCCTCTCCCTCAGTCAGCACAATAAACATCATCCATCAATCAACCCTCTCCCTCAGTCAGGACAATAAACATCATCCATCAATCAATCCTCTCCTTCAGTCAGGACAATAAACATCATCCATCAATCAACCCACTCCTTCAGTCAGGACAATAAACATCATCCATCAATCAATCCTCTTGCTCAGTCAGCACAATAAACATCATCCATCAATCAACCCTCTCCCTCAGTCAGGACAATAAACATCATCCATCAATCAATCCTCTTGCTCAGTCAGCACAATAAACATCATCCATCAATCAACCCTCTCCCTCAGTCAGGACAATAAACATCATCCATCACTCCTCTCCCTCAGTCGGGACAATAAACATCATCCATCAATCAATTCTCTCGCTCAGTCAGCACAATAAACATCATCCATCAATCAATCCTCTCGCTCAGTCAGCACAATAAACATCATCCATCAATCAATCCTCTCGCTCAGTCGGGACAATAAATATCATCCATCAATTAATCCACTCCTTCAGTCAGGACAATAAACATCATCCATCAATCAATTCTCTCGCTCAGTCAGGACAATAAACATCATCCATCAACCCTCTCCCTCAGTCAGGACAATAAACATCATCCATCAACCCTCTCCCTCAGTCAGGACAATAAACATCATCCATCAATCAATCCTCTTCCTCAGTCAGGACAATAAACATCATCCATCACTCCTCTCCCTCAGTCAGGACAATAAACATCATCCATCAATCAACCCTCTCCCTCAGTCAGGACAATAAACATCATCCATCAATCAACCCTCTCCTTCAGTCAGGACAATAAACATCATCCATCAACCCTCTCCCTCAGTCAGGACAATAAACATCATCCATCAATCAATCCTCTCCTTCAGTCAGGACAATAAACATCATCCATCAACCCTCTCCCTCAGTCAGGACAATAAACATCATCCATCAAACAATCCCTCTCCTTCAGTCAGGACAATAAACATCATCCATCAATCAACCCTCTTGCTCAGTCAGGACAATAAACATCATCCATCAATCAATCCTCTCCCTCAGTCAGGACAATAAACACCATCCATCAATCAACCCTCTTCCTCAGTCAGGACAATAAACATCATCCATCAATCAACCCTCTCCCTCAGTCAGGACAATAAACATCATCCATCACTCCTCTCCCTCAGTCAGGACAATAAACATCATCCATCACTCCTCTCCCTCAGTCAGGACAATAAACACCATCCATCAATCAATCAATCCACTCCTTCAGTCAGGACAATAAATATCATCCATCAACCCTCTCCCTCAGTCAGGACAATAAACATCATCCATCACTCCTCTCCCTCAGTCAGGACAATAAACATCATCCATCAATCAACCCTCTCCCTCAGTCAGGACAATAAACATCATCCATCAATCAACCCTCTCCTTCAGTCAGGACAATAAACATCATCCATCAACCCTCTCCCTCAGTCAGGACAATAAACATCATCCATCAATCAATCCTCTCCTTCAGTCAGGACAATAAACATCATCCATCAACCCTCTCCCTCAGTCAGGACAATAAACATCATCCATCAAACAATCCCTCTCCTTCAGTCAGGACAATAAACATCATCCATCAATCAACCCTCTTGCTCAGTCAGGACAATAAACATCATCCATCAATCAATCCTCTCCCTCAGTCAGGACAATAAACACCATCCATCAATCAACCCTCTTCCTCGGTCAGGACAATAAACATCATCCATCAATCAACCCTCTCCCTCAGTCAGGACAATAAACATCATCCATCACTCCTCTCCCTCAGTCAGGACAATAAACATCATCCATCACTCCTCTCCCTCAGTCAGGACAATAAACACCATCCATCAATCAATCAATCCACTCCTTCAGTCAGGACAATAAATATCATCCATCAACCCTCTCCCTCAGTCAGGACAATAAACATCATCCATCACTCCTCTCCCTCAGTCAGGACAATAAACATCATCCATCACTCCTCTCCCTCAGTCAGGACAATAAACATCATCCATCACTCCTCTCCCTCAGTCAGGACAATAAACATCATCCATCAATCAATCAACCCTCTCTCTCAGTCAGGACAATAAACATCATCCATCAACCCTCTCTCTCAGTCAGGACAATAAACATCATCCATCAACCCTCTCCCTCAGTCGGGACAATAAACATCATCCATCAATCAAGCCTCTTCCTATTCTTGTTCTTCATCCAGTTCATCTCTTTCCTCACATCTTCTTCCCCTTCTCTGTCTTTGTCTTCTGACTAAGCTCCTCCTCTCCCCCATTTCCTCCTCCTCTCCCCCATTTCCTCCATATAGTCTCTTCTTCCTCCTCCCTCCCTCTCTCTCTCCTTCCCCAGTTTACCTGTGAGGCCTCCTTGTTTCTACCCAGAGTTCCAGTCTTATGGGACGAGGCCACATGAGCCAGATACTGGATGACTTTCTTAGTGTTCTCTGTCTTCCCTGCGCCAGACTCGCCGCTGGAACACACCCACACACACACACACACACACACACACACACACACACACACACACACACACACACACACACACACACACACACACACACACACACACACACACACACACACACACACACACACAGGACACAATAATACATAAACTCAAACTTGCACAGCATACAAGGGAGAAGTGAAAGTCAAAACTGATGTGTGTATGTACAGTATATACAGTTGAAGTCGGAGGTTTACATCCACTTAGGTTGGAGTCATTAAAACTCGTTTTTCAACCACTGCACAAATTTCTTGTTAACAAACTATAGTTTTGGTAAGTCGGTTAGGACATCTACTTTGTGCATGACACAAGTCATTTTTCCAACAATTGTTTACAGACAGATTATTTCACTTATAATTCACTGTATCACAATTCCTGTGGGTCAGAAGTTTACAGAAAATGATGTCATGGCTTTAGAAGCTTCTGATACACAGAAACAAGTATGAGAAACTCACACACATAAACCACATCTCGTTTCACAAGAGTCCTCCATAAAAATACACAAATACAACCCAGTTATGAAGGACATATAAACACAACAAACACATATAAGAGAAAGGACAGTATACACACGTGTAGGCCACCAGTGAACAGAGGAACCGTGCAGTGTTTTCCTCTATACACACGTGTAGGCCACCAGTGAACAGAGGAACCGTGCAGTGTTTTCCTCTATACACACGTGTAGGCCACCAGTGAACAGAGGAACCGTGCAGTGTATTCCTCTATACACACGTGTAGGCCACCAGTGAACAGAGGAACCGTGCAGTGTATTCCTCTATACACACACGTGTAGGCCACCAGTGAACAGAGGAACTGTGCAGTGTTTTCCTCTATATACACACGTGTAGGCCACCAGTGAACAGAGGAACCGTGCAGTGTATTCCTCTATACACACGTGTAGGCCACCAGTGAAAAGAGGAACCGTGCAGTGTATTCCTCTATACACACGTGTAGGCCACCAGTGAACAGAGGAACCGTGCAGTGTATTCCTCTATACACACGTGTAGGCCACCAGTGAACAGAGGAACCGTGCAGTGTATTCCTCTATACACACGTGTAGGCCACCAGTGAACAGAGGAACCGTGCAGTGTATTCCTCTATACACACGTGTAGGCCACCAGTGAACAAAGGAACCGTGCAGTGTATTCCTCTATACACACGTGTAGGCCACCAGTGAACAGAGGAGTGTGCAGTGTATTCCTCTATACACACGTGTAGGCCACCAGTGAACAGAGGAACTGTGCAGTGTTTTCCTCTATACACACGTGTAGACCACCAGTGAACAGAGGAACTATGCAGTGTTTTCCTCTATATACACACGTGTAGGCCACCAGTGAACAGAGGAACCGTGCAGTGTATTCCTCTATACACACGTGTAGGCCACCAGTGAACAGAGGAACCGTGCAGTGTATTCCTCTATACACACGTGTAGGCCACCAGTGAACAGAGGAACTGTGCAGTGTTTTCCTCTATACACACGTGTAGGCCACCAGTGAACAGAGGAACCGTGCAGTGTATTCCTCTATACACACGTGTAGGCCACCAGTGAACAGAGGAACCGTGCAGTGTTTTCCTCTATACACACGTGTAGGCCACCAGTGAACAGAGGAACCGTGCAGTGTATTCCTCTATACACACGTGTAGGCCACCAGTGAACAGAGGAACTGTGCAGTGTTTTCCTCTATACACACGTGTAGGCCACCAGTGAACAGAGGAACCGTGCAGTGTATTCCTCTATACACACGTGTAGGCCACCAGTGAACAGAGGAGTGTGCAGTGTATTCCTCTATACACACGTGTAGGCCACCAGTGAACAGAGGAACCGTGCAGTGTATTCCTCTATACACACGTGTAGGCCACCAGTGAACAGAGGAACTGTGCAGTGTTTTCCTCTATACACACGTGTAGGCCACCAGTGAACAGAGGAACCGTGCAGTGTATTCCTCTATACACACGTGTAGGCCACCAGTGAACAGAGGAGTGTGCAGTGTATTCCTCTATACACACGTGTAGGCCACCAGTGAACAGAGGAGTGTGCAGTGTATTCCTCTATACACACGTGTAGGCCACCAATGAACAGAGGAGTGTGCAGTGTATTCCTCTATACACACGTGTAGGCCACCAGTGAACAGAGGAGTGTGCAGTGTATTCCTCTATACACACGTGTAGGCCACCAGTGAACAGAGGAGTGTGCAGTGTTTTCCTCTATACACACGTGTAGGCCACCAGTGAACAGAGGAGTGTGCAGTGTTTTCCTCTATACACACGTGTAGGCCACCAGTGAACAGAGGAACCGTGCAGTGTATTCCTCTATACACACGTGTAGGCCACCAGTGAACAGAGGAACCGTGCAGTGTTTTCCTCTATACACACGTGTAGGCCACCAGTGAACAGAGGAACCGTGCAGTGTTTTCCTCTATACACACGTGTAGGCCACCAGTGAACAGAGGAACCGTGCAGTGTATTCCTCTATACACACGTGTAGGCCACCAGTGAACAGAGGAACCGTGCAGTGTATTCCTCTATACACACGTGTAGGCCACCAGTGAACAGAGGAACCGTGCAGTGTTTTCCTCTATACACACGTGTAGGCCACCAGTGAACAGAGGAACTGTGCAGTGTTTTCCTCTATACACACGTGTAGGCCACCAGTGAACAGAGGAACCGTGCAGTGTTTTCCTCTATACACACGTGTAGGCCACCAGTGAACAGAGGAACCGTGCAGTGTTTTCCTCTATACACACGTGTAGGCCACCAGTGAACAGAGGAACCGTGCAGTGTATTCCTCTATACACACGTGTAGGCCACCAGTGAACAGAGGAACCGTGCAGTGTATTCCTCTATACACACGTGTAGGCCACCAGTGAACAGAGGAGTGTGCAGTGTTTTCCTCTATACACACGTGTAGGCCACCAGTGAACAGAGGAGTGTGCAGTGTTTTCCTCTATACACACGTGTAGGCCACCAGTGAACAGAGGAACCGTGCAGTGTATTCCTCTATACACACGTGTAGGCCACCAGTGAACAGAGGAACCGTGCAGTGTTTTCCTCTATACACACGTGTAGGCCACCAGTGAACAGAGGAACCGTGCAGTGTTTTCCTCTATACACACGTGTAGGCCACCAGTGAACAGAGGAACCGTGCAGTGTATTCCTCTATACACACGTGTAGGCCACCAGTGAACAGAGGAACCGTGCAGTGTATTCCTCTATACACACGTGTAGGCCACCAGTGAACAGAGGAACCGTGCAGTGTTTTCCTCTATACACACGTGTAGGCCACCAGTGAACAGAGGAACTGTGCAGTGTTTTCCTCTATACACACGTGTAGGCCACCAGTGAACAGAGGAACCGTGCAGTGTTTTCCTCTATACACACGTGTAGGCCACCAGTGAACAGAGGAACTGTGCAGTGTTTTCCTCTATACACAGAGAGCAGGTGTGCAGGATACAGACACTAGTCATTGTGTTGCTGTTGGATGGGAATAAAGGAGAATACAGGAGACAGACTGGGGGAAACTAAATATACTTCTAGTGTTTGAGGGGGACTGGGCTGTAAAAGTCTAAAAACAGGATCCTAGCAGAAACTAAGATATACTCAGCTTCAGTAATCTAAACTGGGATCATTTACCATGGTGAGAATACAGACGGACGACAGACAGACAAGACAGGCAGACAGGCAGAAAAGACAGGCAGACATACAGACAGGCCAACAGACAGACAAGACAGGCAGACAGGCAAACAAGACAGGCAGACAGACAGGCAAACAGATAGACAAGATAGGCAGACAAGACAGGCAGACAAAACAGACAGACAAGACAGGCAGACAAGACAGGCAGACCGACAGGTAGACAGGCAAGACAGGCAGACAGACAGGCAGATATATAACCCCAGGTTACTCACGTGCAGAGGATAGATTGATCTTCTCTGTCTGTGAGAGAATAATAATAAAAGCAGAATATGTCAGTCTTTCATATTACCCAATGAACAGTACTACCTTCACTTCTTACACCAGTAATCACTGTAACAGGGGGATCGATACACTTGTCAATCTATCTCAGATAACCTGAGTGTGTATGTGATTTCAACAGCTCTCACTGAGCAGCATTGTCGTGTAGTGAGGAGGAAGGAGGTCAAAGCCACAGAAGTGGTCTCTCCAGACAGACCTGAGACCTCTGCTCCAGCCCACACTGCAGACACCAACACGATGGCCTGACCTTGTCTGTTACATTTTTGGTGTGTTTGTTTTAAAGGTTTCCTCGGAACCACAGACACACACACAGAGAGGCAAGCACACACACACGCACGCAAGTATATGCACAGACATGCACGGACACGCACATATACCGGTCATACTGGTTCAATTATCAATAGGATCACAGATCAGAGAGAGAGAGAGAGAGAGAGAGAGAGAGAGAGAGAGAGAGAGAGAGAGAGAGAGAGAGAGAGAGAGAGGGAGAGAGAGAGAGAGAGAGACAGAGAGAGAGAGAGAGAGAGAGAGAGAGAGAGAGAGAGAGAGAGAGAGAGACAGAGATAGAGAGAGAGAGAGAGAGACAGAGAGAGAGAGAGAGAGAGAGAGAGAGAGAGAGAGAGAGAGAGAGAGAGAGAGAGAGAGAGAGAGAGAGAGGGAGAGAGAGAGAGTCTTGTCGTCTAATGAGTTGACCTCGGGGCAGAAACGTTGCTCAATCTGTCTCTAACCGTTTTAATGGAATAGTGGAGCAATCAGTGTCTGTTTGTCAGGCTCCTATCATAATACATGTGGCGTGGGAAAAGTCCTAGAATGAACTGTAATTACTACTGCCATTTGCAGCACCAAGATATTCTCATTGCCAATGTTTCCATATGCTTCCACAAAAAACATGGATGTACAGTGCATTCAGAAAGTATTCAGACCCCTTCCCTTTTTCCACATTTTGTTACGTTACAGCCTCATTCTACAATGGACAAAAAAAACTTCATCAATTTACACACAATACCCCATAATGACAAAGCGAATACAAAAGTATTCAGACCTTGTGCTATGAGACTTAAAATTGAGCTCAGGTGCATCCGGTTTCCATTGATCATCCTTCAGATGTTGCTACAACTTGATTGGAGTCCACCTGTGGTAAATTCAATTGATTGGACATGATTTGGAAAGGCACACACCTGTCTATATAAGGTCCCACAGTTGACAGTGCATGTCAGAGCAAAAACCAAGCCATGAGGTCAAAGCAATTGTCCGTAGAGCTCCAATACAGGATTGTGTCGAGGCACAGATCTGGGGAAGGTTACCAAAAAATGGATGCAGCATCGAAGGTCCCCAAGAACACAGTGGCCTCCATCATTCTTAAATGGATGAAGTTTGGAACCACCAATTTTTAACAACCTGTTTTTGCTTTGTTATTATGGGGTATTGGGTGTAGATTGATGAGGGGAAAAAAACTATTTAATACATTTTAGAATGCTGTAAAGTAACAAAATGTGGAAAAAGTCAAGGGGTCTGAATTCTGAATGCACTGTATATGTCACGTTCGTCGTAGTGAGGAGACCAAGGCGCAGCGTGATGTGAATACATTCTTCTTTAATAAAACTAAGATCACTTAAACAAACTAACAAAAACAACAAAACGAACGTGAAGCTATAATAACAGAGTGCTGACATGCAACTACACATAGACAACTACCCACACAGACAGGTGGGAAAAGGAAACCTAAGTATGGTTCTCAATCAGAGACAACGATAGACAGCTGCCTCTGATTGAGAACCACACCCGGTCAAACACACAGAAATACAAATCATAGAAAAAAGAACATAGAATGCCCACCCAAATCACACCCTGACCAAACCAAAATAGAGACATAAAAAGTTCTCTACGGTCATGGCGTGACAGTACCCCCCCCCCAAAGGTGCGGACTCCGGACGCAAAACCTGAACCTATAGGGGAGGGTCTGGGTGGGCATTTCACTGCGGTGGCGGCTCTGGTGCGGGACGTAGACCCTGCTCCACCTCTGGCTTGGCCCACTCGTAGCGGGCCCCGGACTGGGGACCCTCGTGGTGAGGGCCAGACTGGGGACCCTCGTTGGGAGCTCCGGACTGGAGGGCGTCTCCGGAGGTTCCGGACTGAAGGGCGCTTCCGGAAGCTCCGGACTGAAGGGCGCCTCCGGAAGCTCCGGACTGAAGGGCGCCTCCGGAAGCTCCGGACTGAAGGGCGCCTCCGGAAGCTCCGGACTGAAGGGCGCCTCCGGAAGCTCCGGACTGAAGGGCGCCTCCGGAAGCTCCGGACTGGAGGGCGCCTCCGGAAGCTCCGGACTGGAGGGCGCCTCCGGAAGCTCCGGACTGGAGGGCGACTCCGGAGGCTGCGGACTGGAGGGCGACTCCGGAGGCTGCGGACTGGAGGGCGACTCCGGAGGCTGCGGACTGGAGGGCGACTCCGGAGGCTGCGGACTGGAGGGCGACTCCGGAGGCTCCGGACTGGAGGGCGACTCCGGAGGCTCCGGACTGGAGGGCGACTCCGGAGGCTCCGGGCTGGAGACCGTCGCTGGAGGCTCCGGACTGGAGACCGTCGCTAGAGGCTTCGGACTGGAGACCGTCGCTGGAGGCTCCGGACTGGAGACCCCCGTTGGAGGCTTTGTGCCATGTCTCACCCCTGGAGGCTTCGTGCCATGGATCATCACTGGAGGCTTCTTGCCATGGATCATCACTGGAGGCTTCGTGCCATGGATCATCACTGGAGGCTTCGTGCCATGGATCATCACTGGAGGCTTCGTGCCATGGATCATCACTGGAGGCTTCGTGCCATGGATCACCACTGGAGGCTTCTTGCCATGGATCATCACTGGAGGATTCGTGCCAAGGATCATTACTGGAGGATTCGTGCAATGGATCATCACTGGAGGCCTCTTGCCATGGATCATCACTGGAGGCTTTGTGCCATGGATCACCACTGGAGGCTTCTTGCCATGGATCATCACTGGAGGCTTCGTGCCATGGATCACCACTGGAGGCTTCCTGCCATGGATCACCACTGGAGGCTTCTTGCCATGGATCACCACTGGAGTGGAGAGACACACAGGAGGCCTGGCTCTGGGAACCGGCACAGGACTCACCAGGCTGGGGAGACATGCAGGAGGGTTAGTTCTTAGCACAGGCACAGGACTCACCAGGCTGGGGAGACATACAGGAGGCCTTGTCCTTGGCCGAGGCACCGGATACACTGGGCCGTGGAGGCGCACTGGAGGTCTCGAGCTAAGAGCCTGCACAACCCGTCCTGGCTGGATAGTGACTTTGGCCCTGCACGTGCGGGGCGTAGGCACAGGACGCACTGGGCTGTGCAGACGCACTGGAGACACAGTGCACAGAGCCGGCGCAGGATATCCTGGGCCGTAGAGACGTATTGGAGGTCTGGAGAGCAGTGCTGGCACAATCCGTCCTGGCTGGATGCTCACCCTAGCCCGGCAGATGCGGGGAGCTGGGATGTAGAGCACCGGGCTAAGAACGCGTACTGGAGACACTGTGCGCTCCACCGCATAACACGGTGCCTGACCAGTACGACGCCCGCCACGGTAAAAACGGGGAGTTGGCTCAGGTCTCCAACCTGACTCAGCCACACTCCATGTGTGCCATGGGGGGCGATCCTTTCCAGCCAGGATCTCCTCCCATGTGTAGGATCCCTTGCCGTCCAGGATGTCCTCCCATGTCCAGTCCTCTCTTCCACGCTGCTTGGTCCTTTGGTGGTGGGTAGTTCTGTCACGTTCGTCGTAGTGAGGAGACCAAGGCGCAGCGTGATGTGAATAGATTCTTCTTTAATAAAACTAAGATCACTTAAACAAACTAACAAAAACAACGTGAAGCTATAATAACAGAGTGCTGACATGCAACTACACATAGACAACTACCCACACAGACAGGTGGGAAAAGTCAACCTAAGTATAGTTCTCAATTAGTATTGGTATTTACACTGTCAGCACGGTGTCCGTTAGGAAAATGTGGCACCAAACAGCGTGGCCGGGAAGATTTTAATTTACCGGCCATTTGAGAAATATCAGACACATATGCATTGGTTTGTGACCATGCTTTAACTTCCTGACTGATGTCTTGAGATGTTGCTTCAATATATCCACATAATTTCGATCCTCATCATGCCATCTATTTTGTGAAGTGCACCAGTCCCTCCTGCAACAAAGCACCACCACAACATGATGCTGCCACCCCGTGCTTCCCGGTTGGGATGGTGTTCTTTGGCTTGCAAGCCTCAACCTTTTCCTCCAAGCATAACAATGGTCATTATGGCCAAACAATTCTATTTTTGTTTCATCAGACCATTGGACATTTCTCCAAAAACTACGATCTTTGTCCCCATGTGCAGTTGCAAACCATAGTCTGGCTTTTTTATGGCGGTTTTGGAGCAGTGGTTTCTTCCTTGCTGAGCGGCCTTTCAGGTTATGTCGATATAGGACTCGTTTTACTGTGGATATAGATACTTTTGTACCTGTTTCCTCCAGCATCTTCACAAGGTCTTTTGCTGCTGTTCTGGGATTGATTTGCATTTTTCGCACCTTCCTGAGCGGTATGGCGGCTGCATGGTCCCATGGTGTTTATACTTGCATACTATTGTTTGTACAGATGAACGTGGTACTTTCAGGTGTTTGGAAATTGCTCCCAAGGATGAACCAGACTTGTGGTCTTGGCTGATTTTTTTTGATTTTCCTATGATGTCAAGCAAAGAGGCACTGAGTTTGAAGGTAGGCCTTAAAATACATCCACAGGTACACCTCCAATTGACTCAAATTATGTCAATTAGCCTATCAGAAGCTTCGAAAGCCATGACATCATTTTCTGGAATTTTCCAAGCTGTTTAAAGGCACAGTCAACTTAGTGTATGTAAACTTCTGACCCACTGGAATTGTGATACAGTGAATTATAAGGGAAATAATCTGTCTGTAAACAATTTTTGGAAAAATTACTTGTGTCATGCACAAAGTAGATGTCCTAAATGACATGCCAAAACTATAGTTTGTTAACAAGAAATTTGTGGAGTGGTTGAAAAATGAATTTTAATGACTCCAACCTAAGTGTATGTAAACTTCCGACTTCAACTGTTGATGAATGTGATTGAAAGAACCAGAATTTTCATCCGTATGTTTTCGACAGTTTTTATTTGTCGGCTTTATGTATTTTTAAATAGTTGACAATGGAAGTTATGGGCCAACGGCTGCATTGGCCATCTCGGGGCTGCATTGGCCATCTCTGGACTGCATTGGCCATCTCTGGACTGCATGGCCATCTCTGGGCTGCATGGCCATCTCTGGGCTGCATTGGCCATCTCTGGGCTGCATGGCCATCTCTGGACTGCATGGCCATCTCTGGGCTGCATGGCCATCTCTGGGCTGCATTGGCCATCTCTGGGCTGCATGGCCATCTCTGGACTGCATGGCCATCTCTGGACTGCATGGCCATCTCTGGACTGCATGGCCATCTCTGGACTGCATGGCCATCTCTGGGCTGCATGGCCATCTCTGGACTGCATTGGCCATCTCTGGACTGCATGGCCATCTCTGGACTGCATTGGCCATCTTTGGACTGCATGGCCATCTCTGGGCTGCATGGCCATCTCTGGGCTGCATGGCCATCTCTGGACTGCATCGTCCATCTCTAGACTGCATGGCCATCTCTGGACTGCATGGCCATCTCTGGACTGCATTGGCCATCTTTGGGCTGCATTGGCCATCTCTGGACTGCATTGGCCATCTCTGGACTGCATGGCCATCTCTGGACTGCATGGCCATCTCTGGACTGCATGGCCATCTCTGGGCTGCATGGCCATCTCTGGGCTGCATGGCCATCTCTGGGCTGCATGGCCATCTCTGGGCTGCATTGGCCATCTCTGGGCTGCATTGGCCATCTCTGGGCTGCATTGGCCATCTCTGGGCTGCATTGGCCATCTCTGGGCTGCATGGCCATCTCTGGGCTGCATGGCCATCTCTGGACTGCATGGCCATCTCTGGACTGCATGGCCATCTCTGGGCTGCATGGCCATCTCTGGGCTGCATGGCCATCTCTGGGCTGCATGGCCATCTCTGGGCTGCATGGCCATCTTTGAGTTCTATTTAGCCGCCAATGATCACGGTGTAGCCTCTCAATGTGTCCATAAGGCAGAGGCTGGTGCTCTCACATTGGTAGAATTTTTACTTTTAGAGTTTATTAATTTTAATTAATATTTTTTATGATTAACCACGTGACAATGATTTTGAGAAATGAAAACATTATTATTGAAATGAAACTGTTCCACGAAAATGCACATATGAAAATCATAACAAATTTCTTTGACATGGCGTAGATGTGAAGGGGTCAGAGGTTAGAGGTCAGGGGTTAGGGTTACCTTGTAGCATGCTGCGGTAGGCAGGCTCTGATATAGCGTAGATGTGAGGGGGTCAGAGGTTAGAGGTCAGGGGTTAGGGTTACCTTGTAGCATGCTGCAGTAGGCAGCCTCTGATATAGCGTAGATGTGAGGGGGTCAGAGGTTAGAGGTCAGGGGTTAGGGTTACCTTGTAGCATGCTGCGGTAGGCAGCCTCTGATATAGCGTAGATGTGAAGGGGTCAGAGGTTAGAGGTCAGGGGTTAGGGTTAACTTGTAGCATGCTGCGGTAGGCAGCCTCTGATATAGCGTAGATGTGAGGGGGTCAGAGGTTAGAGGTCAGGGGTTAGGGTTACCTTGTAGCATGCTGCGGTAGGCAGCCTCTGATATAGCGTAGATGTGAGGGGGTCAGAGGTTAGAGGTCAGGGGTCAGGGGTTAGGGTTACCTTGTAGCATGCTGCGGTAGGCAGCCTCTGATATAGCGTAGATGTGAGGGGGTCAGAGGTTAGAGGTCAGGGGTTAGGGTTACCTTGTAGCATGCTGCGGTAGGCAGCCTCTGATATAGCGTAGATGTGAGGGGGTCAGAGGTTAGAGGTCAGGGGTCAGGGGTTAGGGTTACCTTGTAGCATGCTGCGGTAGGCAGCCTCTGATATAGCGTAGATGTGAGGGGGCATCTCATGGCGTTTCTTCCCTCGGTACATCTCCACTATAGACTCTGTGTAGATGGGCAGGTTCTTATAGGGGTTGATCACCACACAGAATAGGCCCGAGTATGTCTGCAAACACACACACACACCCAGGATAGATATACACAAAGTTCAATGATAACTAAAATACCATGCTTAATCTCAACAACCCATGCCCTCCCAATGCCTAGCCCCAGCCATTAAGGCAGGTAATGTCATATCACACACACACCTAACCTGAGTCATATAACAGCTACATTAGGAGAGGGAGGGTCAATCCCACCCAACATTCTCCCCCCATTAACCTACAGTATGAGTAGGACACATTAACCTACAGTATGAGTAGGACACATTAACCTACAGTATGAGTAGGACACATTAACCTACAGTATGAGTAGGACACATTAACCTACAGTATGAGTAGGACACATTAACCTACAGTATGAGTAGGACACATTAACCTACAGTATGAGTAGGACACATTAACCTACAGTATGAGTAGGGTCAGGTGGAATGTGTAAGAGGGCATTTCTAATGAAAAAGAAAGATAACTGTCAGGACAATCAATCAACCAGCTAGTGCTACAACACAGGTTTATGAATGAAATATGCAGGCAACAGTGTAAAGGTACTGATAACAAGATGACTCTGTGGATTCTGACTGGTCGCCCCTACCCATCCACCTCCTCTCACACCCTTCCCTGATAATCCACACATACAGTATGTGTGTGTGTGTGTGTGTGTGTGTGTGTGTGTGTGTGTGTGTGTGTGTGTGTGTGTGTGTGTGTGTGTGTGTGTGTGTGTGTGTGTGTGTGTGTGTGTTGGACTGAAATATGAGGGTCAGTATTTGTCCACCAAAATCCCCCATTTTCTCAGTATCTCTCTTTCTCTAAAGCGGATAAGATAAACATAAACGGCCTTCAAATTCCTCAACATAGATATACAATACAAAGTGTCGTTCACAATGTCACATTCTAACTCTTTCTGACACATTCTTCATATCAAAGTACCGCAACACTTATTTTTCTTCCTTTCTATCCATTTATCTTCCTCTTTCTATCTCTCTCATCCCTCCCTTCATTGGTTCATAGTCACGAAACAGGAGATGCAGCTCTCCTTTCTCCTCCGTCCTTCTCTCTCTTATATAAACGACTGTGATGTAACACAACCCCTCCTCTTATATCAGTTACACTGATGTCACAGTTCTCTCTACAGA
Organism: Salvelinus fontinalis; assembly: GCF_029448725.1. Classification (NCBI taxonomy): domain Eukaryota; kingdom Metazoa; phylum Chordata; class Actinopteri; order Salmoniformes; family Salmonidae; genus Salvelinus; species Salvelinus fontinalis. The sequence continues at coordinate 1,180,760 of NW_026600211.1, read as the reverse complement.
GTACCCCCACTAACCTCGTGGGGACACACAATTCAGTCCCATTCAAAATCCAATTTTCCATAACCCCTAACCCTAAACTTAAACCTAACCCTAAACTTAACCCTGAACTTAACCCTAGCTCTTAACCCTAACCCATAAACTAACCCTAGCTCCTAACCCTTACCCATAAACTAACCCTAGCTCCTAACCCTTACCCATAAACTAACCCTAGCTCCTAACCCTTACCCATAAACTAACCCTAGCTCCTAACCCTTACCCATAAACTAACCCTAGCTCCTAACCCTTACCCATAAACTAACCCTAGCTCCTAACCCTTACCCATAAACTAACCCTAGCTCCTAACCCTTACCCATAAACTAACCCTAACCTGTAAACTAACCCTAGTTCCTAACCCTTACCCATAAACTAACCCTAACATATAAACTAACCCTAGCTCCTAACCCTTACCCATAAACTAACCCTAGCTGCTAACCCTTACCCATAAACTAACCCTAGCTCCTAACCCTTACCCATAAACTAACCCTAGCTCCTAACCCTTACTCATAAACTAACCCTAACCTATAAACTAACCCTAGTTCCTAACCCTTACCCATAAACTAACCCTAACATATAAACTAACCCTAACTCCTAACCCTAACCTATAAACTAACCCTTACCCATAAACTAACCCTAGCTCCTAACCCTTACCCATAAACTAACCCTTACCCATAAACTAACCCTAGCTCCTAACACTAAACCTAATTCTATCCCTAGCTCCTAACCCTTACCCATAAACTAACCCTTACCCATAAACTAACCCTAGCTCCTAACACTAAACCTAATTCTATCCCTAGCTCCTAACCCTTACCCATAAACTAACCCTTACCCATAAACTAACCCTAGCTCCTAACCCTTACCCATAAACTAACCCTTACCCATAAACTAACCCTAGCTCCTAACACTAAACCTAATTCTATCCCTAACACTATTTCTAACCTTAACCCTGAACCCCCTAGAAATAGCATTTGACCTTGTGGGGACTAACAAAATGTCCCCAGCTGGTCAAATGTTTGTTTGTTTACTATTCTTGTGGGGACTTCTATTCTCACACACACACACACGCATACACACACGGTGTGACGTGTTTATCTTGTGCTTATACAGTTGAAGTCGGAAGTTTAATACACCTTAGCCAAAATAATTTAAACACAGTTTTTCACAATTCCTGACATTTAATCCTAGTAAAAATTCCCTGTCTTCGGTCAGTTAGGATCACCACTTTATTTTAAGAATGTGAAATGTCTGAATAATAGTAGAGAGAATCATTTATTTCAGCTTTTATTTCTTTCATCACATTCCCAGTTGGTCAGAAGTTTACATACACTCACTTTAGGCGTTTGGAAATTGCTCCCAAGGATGAACCAGACTTGTGAAGGTCTAGAATTTTTTTCTGAGGTCTTGGCTGATTTCTTTTGATTTTCCCATGATGTCAAGCAAAGAGGCACTGCTTTTGAAGGTAGGCCTTGAAATACATCCACAGGTACACCTCCAATTAACTCAAATGATGTCAATTAACCTATCAGAAGCTTCTAAAGCCATGACATCATTTTCTGTAAACTTCTGACCCACAGGAATTGTGATACAGTGATATAAGTGAAATAATCTGTCTGTAAACAATTGTTGGAAAAATTACTTGTGTCATGCACGAAGTAGATGTCCTAACCGACTTACCAAAACTATAGTTTGTTAACAAGAAATGTGTGGACAAATGAGTTTTAATGACTCCAACCTAAGTGGATGTAAACCTCCGACTTCAACTGTATATACTGTACATACACACATCAGTTTTGACTTTCACTTCTCCCTTGTATGCTGTGCAAGTTTGAGTTTATGTATTATTGTGTCCTGTGTGTGTATGTGTGTGTGTGTGTGTGTGTGTGTATGTGTGTGTGTGTGTGTGTGTGTGTGTGTGTGTATGTGTGTGTGTGTGTGTGTATGTGTGTGTATGTGTGTGTGTGTGTGTGTGTGTGTGTGTGTGTGTGTGTGTGTATGTGTGTGTGTGTAATGTACACTGACGTATATCAAGCCAGAGTAGTATCTCTCTCTGAGGTTGTGTAGGACGGAGGCTTCGTTGAGACAGGTGAGGTCAGCCATGTCCTCCACCTTACTGAACCTGGGAGGATTCATCCTCTGGACCTCCTCTCTGGACAGGGTCAGCTTCCTCTGGCTGTCTGTTAGCTCCACCTCCACCTCATCCCCACGCTCCTCACGGATACTGGCAGACTGGAGGGTTGTGGTGGGGGGAGTGAGAGAGAGAGCAGGGAGAAGGGGGAGGAGAAAGAGAGAGGGTAGGGGGAGAGATAGAGGTGGCGGGAGAGAGAGGCAGGGAAGAGAGAGAGAGAGAGGGTAGGGGAAGGGACAGAGAGGTTAGTTAGTGGATGTTTCCTGGATCAGTATCTAACAGCACAAGACATGACAAGCCATAACACATGGTACAAACGCATGATAATAACACATGATAATAACACATGGTACAAACGCATAATAATAACACATGATAATAACACATGGAACAAACGCATAATAATAACACATGATAATAACACATGTTACAAACGCATAATAATAACACATGATAATAACACATGGTACAAAAGCATAATAATAACACATGATAATAACACATGATAATAACACATGGTACAAACGCATGATAATAACACATGATAATAACACATGGTACAAACGCATAATAATAACACATGATAATAACACATGATAATAACACATGGTACAAACGCATAATAATAACACATGATAATAACACATGGTACAAACGCATAATAATAACACATGATAATAACACATGGTACAAACGCATAATAATAACACATGATAATAACACATGATAATAACACATGGTACAAACGCATAATAATAAAACATGATAATAACACATGATAATAACACATGGTAAAAACGCATAATAATAACACATGGTACAAACGCATAATAATAACACATGATAATAACACATGGTACAAACGCATAATAATAACACATGATAATAACACATGGTAATAACGCATGGCAATAACACATGATAATAACACCTAATAATAACACATGATACAAACACATAATAATAACACATGATAATATCACATGGTAATAACGCATGGCAATAACACATGATAATAACACATGGTACAAACACATAATAATAACACATGATAATAACACATGGTAATAACGCATGGTACAAACACATAATAATAACACATGATACAAACACATAATAATAACACATGATAATATCACATGGTACAAATGCATGATAAGACAACATGGTAATAACACATGATAATAACACATGGTAATAAGACATGGTAATAACGCATGATAATAACACATGATAATAACACATGGTACAAACGCATGATAATAACACATGATAATAACACATGATAATAACACATAATAATAACACATGATAATAACACATGGTATAAACGCATGATAATAACACACGGTACAAACGCATGATAATAACACATGATAATAACACATGGTAATAACGCATGATAATAACACATGATAATAACACATGGTACAAACACATAATAATAACACATGATAATAACACATGGTACAAACACATAATAATAACACATGATAATAACACATGGTAATAACACATGGTAATAACACATGGTAATAACACATGGTAATAACACATGATAATAAGACATGGTAATAACGCATGATAATAACACATGATAATATCACATGGTACAAATGCATGATAAGACAACATGGTAATAACACATGATAATAACACATGGTAATAACGCATGATAATAAGACATGGTAATAACGCATGATAATAACACATGATAATAACACATGGTACAAACGCATGATAATAACACATGATAATAACACATGATAATAACACATGATAATAACACACGGTACAAACGCATGATAATAACACATGATAATAACACATGGTAATAACGCATGGTAATAACGCATGATAATAACACATGGTACAAACACATGATAATAACACATGGTACAAACACATAATAATAACACATGATAATAACACATGGTACAAACACATAATAATAACACATGATAATAACACATGATAATAACACATGGTAATAACACATGATAATAACACATGGTAATAACACATGGTAATAACACATGATAATAACGCATGATAATAACACATGATAATAACACATGGTAATAACACATGGTAATAATGCATGATAATTCAAAATTCAAAAGGCACTCGCACATCTGAGCAATCTTTTTTGCAGGTGCATGGCAACAGTTGAACAAGATGAAGGAAAAGGGAAACTGCACACTGCTCTTGATAGTATCACTGATATTTAATAAGCTTACGTATCGGTGTCACGTAGAGTAGGCCAGAAGGCTAAACTGGAAAACTTAACCTCTATCAAAATAAAAAGATGGCGGAGCTGCAAAAGTTCTTCTGTGCAAAGGTGTTTATTTACAAAGTGATTCCGGAACAAAAACAACAGTTCTGCCATCAAACATATACCTTATGGGCCAGCTAAAAACAATGCTACCCCATCCACAGCTCCAAAATGACCCCATGAACTGAAAGAGAGGCTCCTTTTGTAGGGCTAGCCCCTCCCCTCAGAACAATTAACACTAATTAATTAAGCAATTACCTAGTCAAACCTACATTTTCCATTAACTAAACATACTAAAGTATATACATTGCAACAGGGTTTTGAAACAATATCACAACATAACATTTACAAAATGACATCACTACTGACAGTGTCTTTCAATTGTGACGGACTTCTATGTCACAATCGGCCTCACGGCCTTTGTCATAGCTTTTTGAGTTTCTTAAAATTAGCACCCTTATGTAGACCTAGCCCCACCCACATCTGTTACACGCATGGAAAGGGGTTGGAGGCCGAAGGAAAAACAAATAAGTGCTACCAAATATAACAATATGCATTTCATAAATATTTGAATAAAGTGTGTAAATAAGACGTATTAAACACGTCTGTAAAACCACAATGAGGACATAGCAAGTTTTCATAAATCATTGGGTACATCGTACGACAAACATCAGAGTAATCTTAAATAGGCACATAATTCATGTTCAAATTCACAACATAACATACATAGGCATTTCATCATTAAGTCCTTTAGGAAATAATATCTGGAGGGTGAAAATCCAAAAACATTCTCTTTTACTCAGAGTATTATTAATATCACCTCCCCTGTCTGATACCTTAACTTTCTCTATGCCACAAAATCTAAAGGTAGAAATAATGCATGAAAATAACACATGGTAGAAACGCATGATAATAACACATGGTAATAACACATGATAATAACACATGGTAGAAACGCATGATAATAACAAATGGCAATAACACATGATAATAACGATTGGTAATAACACATGGTAATAACACATGATAATAACGCATGGTAATAACACATGGTAATAACACATGATAATAGCACATGGTAGAAACGCATGGTAATAACACATGATAATAGCACATGATAATAGCACATGATAATAGCACATGATAATAGCACATGATAATAACGATTGGTAATAACACATGGTAATAACACATGATAATAACGCATGGTAATAACACATGGTAATAACACATGGTGGTGTGAAATATAGGGTTTCATCACATGACAAGAGGAGTTGGGATTGATTTCCAGTATGAAGCAATAAGCATCACTGGTGTCCACATACACACAAATGACATAAAACAGTGCATACATTGATAGTGGTTGAGATGGCTAGACTGAGGAGGGGCGAACAGAAATAGACACAGAGAGAGAGGGAGGAGTTAATAACCCCAGTCATAGTACAGCTCTTATGACCGGGGGGGTCGACAGGAAGTGGTGAACTCTGAACTGGTCAGGTCACAAGATTCTACTCTATTCTACTCTATTCTACTCTATTCTACTCTATTCTACTCTATTCTACTCTGTTCTCCTCTGTTCTATTCTGCTCTGTTATATTCTCCTCTGTTCTATTCTCCTCTGTTCTATTCTCCTCTGTTCTATTCTGCTCTGTTCTATTCTGTTCTGTTCTATTCTGCTCTGTTCTATTCTGCTCTGTTCTATTCTGCTCTGTTCTATTCTATTCTCCTCTGTTCTCCTCTGTTCTCCTCTGTTCTCCTCTGCTCTCCTCTGCTCTCCTCTGCTCTGTTCTGCTCTGTTCTCCTCTGCTCTGTTCTCCTCTGCTCTGTTCTCCTCTGCTCTGTTCTCCTCTGCTCTGTTCTCCTCTGCTCTGTTCTCCTCTGCTCTGTTCTCCTCTGCTCTGTTCTCCTCTGCTCTGTTCTCCTCTGCTCTGTTCTCCTCTGCTCTGTTCTAGTCTGCTCTGTTCTAGTCTGCTCTGTTCTGTTCTGCTCTGCTCTCCTCTGTTCTGTTCTCCTCTGTTCTGTTCTCCTCTGTTCTGCTCTGTTCTGCTCTGTTCTGCTCTGTTCTGCTCTGCTCTGCTCTGCTCTGCTCTGTTCTGCTCTGCTCTGCTCTGCTCTGTTCTGCTCTGCTCTGTTCTGCTCTGTTCTGTTCACCATTTACTTCTGCCTGGCACACACACCCGCATTCTCAGAATACGACTAACCACACACTTAAAATATGAATGTAGAATGACGACTGTGTGTGTGACTATGTGTGTGACTGTGTGTGTGTGTGTGTGTGTGTGTGTGTGTGTGTGTGTGTTGCTGCGGCCTCTTTAACATTAGGAGGCTGAAGGAGTGTATTGTTCTATTCATAGAGCTCCATATCAGAACAGCAGAGAAACAGAGAGAGATACCCTGTATAGACATACTATAGAGAAGAGCGCCCGTGGAACCCTGTCACATTGTCAAACACAAAGAGCCTTGGAACACAGTGGGCACTGGGACACAGCAGAACAGAGAAGAAGATAGTGATCAAGGTAAAGGATAGAGGTGGAAGTGTTCTACAAGTGATGCCACTTCTCATAGAAAGACGAGGTTTAAAATGCAACAAGTAGAGTTGAGTGATGTAGATCAGCGCGCAGTGTGGCTCCAACAGATAGATAGAGCCCAGTGACTAAAGCAATGTAATAGAGGAGAACTAGGAGCCCTAGTACACTGGCAATAGAAGGAGCAACAGAGAGATAGAGCCCAGTGACTAAAGCAATGTAATAGAGGAGAACTAGGAGCCCTAGTACACTGACAATAGAAGGAGACTAGAATAGAGTTGGAAGGGGTACAGAGAAGCATCGAAAGACAAGGAAGTTATACCAACACTGTGAAATAGCATCTTAGAGAATGCTAGATCAATGCGTTACCATTCCATTGTCTTGAGAAACACACGGTTCTCTTTTCCACACCTGTCAAACAGGCACACGCCTGGAGCTAATTATTCACCTGTATGAGGACTGCTCAGAGTGCTGCAGATAGAAATGCAGCAAATAGATCATGAAAATGATTATGACATGGTATGGAATCATCTCAATTGAATGCATGGTGTGCTTATCTGCTATGTAGTTGTCAATGCCGTGCTCAACTGCACAGGACTGATGGACGCAGGGAGGCCTGTGCTGTGCCCCATGGTAGGGCAAGAAGTGGGCAACTCCGTGGAGCGCAGCAGTGCACACAGGTTTTTGTTCCAGCCCAACTCTAAGACACCTGCTTCAACTAACAATGCCCTATATGTCAGGTTTTGGCCAAGACTGTTCGGGTTTTGGTCACTAGATGTCCCCATTGCACCTTTTTTGTACCTTTTGTTTTTCTTGCTCTAATTATTGTTTGCACCTGTAGGTCATTCCCTTGTTAGTATTTAAACCCTGTGTGTTCCTCAGTTCCTTGCTCAGTGTGTGTAAGTTGGCACCCAGCCCCAGCCCAAGCCTTGTTTTATACAGATATTTCTCTTGTTGGATTTTCCAGAGGTTCTCTGGTTTAGTTCTTGTGTATTATTTGAGTAGTCTTTTGAGGTTTGTTTTTCCCTGCTGTTTTTTACCACTTTGTGGAGTTTCTTTTGTATTTTGGAGGATTTCCATTTTGTGCCTCTTGGCTTTATTTTTGGACATTGTGGATTTAGTTTCTTTGCCTGAAGATTTTGTTCTTTTATTAAACCACCATCTCTAGTACTGCTGTGTCTGCCTCATCTTCTGGGTTCTGACGATTATTAGTGACTATTTCTCGCACTGACAGAAACACTGAGCCATTATAATGAACCCAGAGGCAGCCAGTACCCAGGATTTTTTTCCATGCTGTCCCACCACGAGGGGACTGTCCAACGCCATGAAGCTGCTCTGGTTCAGCAAGAGGCCTTAATGGCTAGACATTCTCAACTTCTGTCAGAGATGCTGACTTCCATAAAGCAGATTTCGGATCGACTTTCCCCGGCAACCGCTTCTGCTCCAGTTCATCCGATTCAAGTGCCCCTGGCAGTTAACCCCCTGGCTGAACCTCGTCTGCCGCCTCCCCAACGATTCTCAGGGGATCCGAGTGTTTGTAGGGGGTTTTTGTCACCGAATGTTCTCTCTCCTTTGAGCTGCAACCATCGTCGTTTCCCACCGACCGGTCCAAGATAGCATATATCATCACCCTGCTGTCGGAAAAAGCCCTAGCCTGGGCTACTGCTGTGTGGGATGCCCAAAGTCCCTGCTGTGCCAGCTACTCTACCTTTGCTGAAGAATTCAAGCGAGTGTTTCAAGGTCCTACCAACGGCCCTGACTCAGCCAAACAGCTCCTGACTCTCCACCAAGGTCGGCGCAGCGTGACGGACTATGCCATCCAGTTCCGCACTGTGGCAGCAGCAAGTGGCTGGAACGACGAGGCGCTCACAGTGTGTTTTTTGAAGGGTCTTTCTGACACCATCCAAGATAAATTGGCCACTCGGGAACCACCGGACAACCTCGAGTCCCTTATCAAGTTGGCTTCACGCATAGACCAGCGTCTGAGAGAGAGAGAGAACTCAACCGTAGACCGCTCACCCTAGCTCCTATCGGTTCCAGCTCCGAGTCTCCACCTTTATCCTCGCTGGCTCCACCAGAACCCATGCAGGTTGGACGCATCTCCCAGGCTGAGAGAGACCGCCGGATGAGGGAGCGATGCTGTCTATATTGCGGCAAACCGGGCCATTTCCGCTCCACGTGTCCCGGGCTCCAGGGAAACGCACTCTCCCGTGCAGGCCTGGGAGGACTGTAACGGGAAACCTTAACCTCCTCCCATCCATCCAACTCCCGCCTGCTCATTCCAGTTACCCTTTCCTGGGACGACCACGAGTTTTCTCTTCAAGCTTTGGTAGACTCTGGAGCCGCAGGTAACTTCATGGATGGGGTCTGGGCGAAGGAGAATGGCGTTCCTTCTGAACCTCTAAGTGACCCCATAAGGGTTACTACGTTGGATAGAAGCCCTTTGGGATCTGGACTTGTCACTCGTGCCACTACCCCCTTGGGACTTTCAGTTTCCCAACACCAGGAAGTGATGAACTTTCATCTGATCTCCTGTTCCGAGTTCCCTCTCGTCCTTGGTTATCCCTGGCTTCACAGCCATAACCCTCACATTGACTGGTCTGTGGGCACTATCAAGCAGTGGGGTCCTACGTGCCAAGCCACTTGTATCTTCCCGAGTTCCCAGAGTTCCCCTTCCGAGTCTCTAGAATCCATCGACCTGTCCCGAGTTCCCGAGTGTTACCATGACCTCAAACTGGTATTTAGCAAACAGAGGGCCACCAAACTACCACCCCATAGACCTTACGATTGCACCATCGACCTGTTTCCGGGGACCTGCCCTCCCAGGGGTCGGATCTTTTCCCTTTCTCCTCCCGAACGAGCTGCTATGGATACCTACATCAAGGACGCTCTGGCAGCAGGCCTCATGCGTCCATCTACCTCGCCGGCGGGAGCAGGGTTTTTCTTTGTGGCCAAGAAAGACGGTGGATTACGACCTTGCATTGACTACCGGGGACGAGTGGAAGACCGCTTTCAACACGCCTACTGGTCACTACGAATACTCGGTGATGCCCTTCGGCCTGACCAACGCCCCGGCTGTGTTCCAAGCGCTCATAAACGATGTGCTTAGGGATATGCTTAACATCTTCGTGTTTGTTTACTTGGATGACATCCTCATCTTTTCGAGCTCCCTTCAAGAACACACTAAGCATGTCAGACAAGTGCTCAAACGCCTCCTAGACAGCCATTTGTACGTTAAGCCGGAAAAGTGTGAATTCCATTCCTCTCGAGTACAATTCTTGGGATTTATAGTGGAACCCGGTCGAGTCCAGATGGACCCCAAGAAGGTAGGGGCGGTAGCGGATTGGCCCACCCCCAAGTCCGTTAAGGAAGTTCAGCGTTTCCTGGGCTTCACCAACTTTTACCGCAAGTTCATCAAGAACTTCAGCTCGGTGGCAGCCCCTCTCTCAGCTGTAACCAAGGGTGGCAACACAAGGTTTCTGTGGGGAAGAGAAGCTGAGACGGCCTTCCAAGGACTCAAGCAGCGCATCCTCTCTGCTCCCATCCTGACACTACCAACGGCGGATGAACCTTTTGTGGTGGAGGTAGACGCATCAGAGGTTGGGGTTGGAGCTGTCCTGTCTCAGACGGGTGAAGACAAGAAGCTTCATCCTTGCGCCTTCTTCTCTCACCGGCTTACCCCGGCCGAGAGGAATTACGATGTGGGGGATCGTGAACTCCTAGCGGTTAAGATGGCATTGAAGGAATGGAGACACTGGCTCGAGGGGGCTTCTCAACCGTTTCAAGTGCTTACGGACCACAAAAATCTGGAGTATATCCAGCAGGCGAAGCGGTTGAACTCCAGACAAGCTCGATGGTCTCTTTTCTTCAGCCGATTTCAGTTTATCCTCACCTATAGACCCGGGTCGAAGAATCTCAAACCGGACGCCTTGTCACGAATCTACTCTCCTGCCATTCGAGAAGATACTGACATGACTGTCCTTCCGGCCGCTAAGAAATTGGCTCTGATCTCGTGGCAAGTGGAGGATGCCGTGAAACAAGCTCAAGCCATCGAACCGGGCCCTGGAGGAGGTCCTGCTAATCGGTTGTTTGTTCCCAAGGCAGCAAGGTCCCAAGTCCTTCTGTGGGGGCACTCCTCTCGCCTCACCTGTCACCCGGGCGTAGGTCGCACCTTGGAGTTCATCCAGCGTAAGTTCTGGTGGCCCACCATAAAAGAAGACGTTGCCACTTTCGTCAAGGCCTGTTCCGTGTGCTGCCAGGGCAAATCTTCTCACCTCCGCCCTCAAGGACTCCTTCACCCTCTATCTATTCCCCACCGACCCTGGTCCCATATCTCGTTGGACTTTATTACTGGCCTTCCTCCGTCCCATGGTAATACTACGATCCTAGTCATCATCGACAGGTTTTCTAAGGCGGCCAGGTTTGTTCCCTTGACCAAATTACCTTCTGCCAAGGAAACAGCTGAGTTGGTGATTAACCATGTGTTCCGAGTCTTTGGGATTCCGCAAGATATGGTTTCTGACAGAGGTCCCCAGTTCGCCTCAAGGTTTTGGAAGGCCTTCTGCCAACTCATAGGGGCTACGGCCAGTTTATCTTCAGGGTACCATCCGGAGTCCAATGGCCAAACTGAGAGGATGAATCAGGAGCTGGAAACCACCCTCAGATGCATGGTTTCCAACAACCCGTCCACATGGTCATCCTTCATTGTTTGGGCCGAGTACGCGCACAACACCTTGTGCTCCTCCTCCACTGGTATATCCCCGCATGAGTGTCAGTTTGGCTATGCGCCTCTATTGTTCCCGGACCAGGAGGCAGAAGTCAGAGTGCCTTCAGCCTCGAGGTTCATCAGACGCTGTCGGCTTACGTGGAAGAAGGCACGTCTTAATCTTCTGCGTTCCTCTCAGCAGTACCAACGACAAGCCAACAGACGTCGCCGTCCCGGTCCTACCCTGTACCCCGGCCAGAGAGTATGGCTCTCAACTAAGAACTTACCACTACGGGTGGAGTCTCACAAGCTGTCCCAGAGGTTCATCGGTCCCTTTAAGATTGCCAGGAGAGTCAATCCCATTACTTTTCGCCTGCACTTACCCAGATCCCTTAACCTGTCTAGGATCAGCGTGGCGCTAGCGGCACACCCCCCCCCCCCCCACTGAAAAACCAGTGCCGCGAAATTCAAAAAAAATATTTTTTTAAAATATTTAACTTTCACACATTAAAGTCCAATACAGCTAATGAAAGACACAGATCTTATGAATCCAGTCAACATTTCCGATTTTTAAAATGTTTTACAGGGAAGACACAATATGTAAAGATGTACATCTATTACCTAAAAACACATTAGCATAATCCACCATCTTTTATTTGTCCACCAACACCAGTAGCCATCACCAATTCGGCTAAACTAAGATATTTATAGCCCCTAACCAACAAAAAAACTCATTAGATGACAGTCTGATAACATATTTATGGTATGGGATAGGTTTTGTTAGAAAAAAGTGCATATTTCAGGTATATGGCATAGTTTACAATTGCACCCACCATCACAAATGGACTAGAATAATTACAATGAGCAACGTGTTTACCTAACTACTAATCATCAAACATTTCGTAAAAATACACAGCATACACGAATCGAAAGACACAGATCCTGTGAATACAGACAATATTTCAGATTTTCTAAGTGTCTTACAGCGAAAACACAATAAATCGTTATATTAGCTTAGCACATAGCAATTAGCAGCCCAGCATTGATTCTAGCCAAAGTGAGCGATAAAAGTCAACATCGCCAAAAGATATTAATTTTTTCACTAACCTTCTCAGAATTCTTCCGATGACACTCCTGTAACATCACATTACAACATGCATATACAGTTTGATCGAAAATGTTTATATTTAGCCACCAAAATCATGGTTAGACAATGTGAAATGTAGCTCAGCTGGTCAGAAAATGTCCTTGCGCCACTTAGACAGTGATCTACTCTTATACATAAATACTCATAAACGTGACTAAAAAATATAGGGTGGACAGGGATTGATAGACAATTTAATTCTTAATACAATTGCGTTATTACATTTTTTAATTTATCCTTACTTTTCAATACAGTTTGCGCCAAGCGAAGCTACGTCAAAAAACATGGCGTCCTAAGCCACTAAAATGTTTCGACAGAAACACGATTTATCATAATAAAAATGTCCTACCTTGAGCTGTTCTTCCATCAGTATCTTGGGCAAAGGATCCTTTCTTGGGAGAAATCGTCTTTTGGTGGAAAGCTGTCCTCTTGCCATGTGGAAATGTCAACTACGTTCGGGATGAACTGAAAAGCGTGCCCAACTTTTCACATCGTTGCAAAAATAAATGTCCCAAAATCGCACTAAACGGATATAAATTGCTATAAAACGCTTTAAATTAACTACTTTATGATGTTTGTAACTCCTATAACGAGTGAAAAGATGACCGGAGAAATATAACAGGCTAAACTAACGCTTGGAACAGGAGAGGGTCGGTGTCTTCCACGCGCGTTACGCAGCTCCCAAAGAATGACTAGCTTCAGAGTTTTTTCATTTGTAGGGCCTGTGAACGCGCAATCGAGCCCGTTGGAATCGTCATCACGTAAAGGCATCCAGGGGAAGACGTAAGAAGTGTCCGTATAGTCATAGCAACGACAGTGCCCTTTTAACTGACTTCAGAAAAGTGGCCAACATTTCTCAAATCTGACTCCATGTCAGGGAAATTGCTGTAGAATGGGCTCTGTTCCACTTAGAGACAAAATTTCAACTCCTATAGAAACTATAGACTGTTTTCTATCCAATAATAATAATAATATGCATATTGTACGATCAAGGATTTTGTGGGAAGCCGTTTAAAAAATTAGCCACATTAGTATAAATAGTCTAAACAGCGCCCCCATCCCCAACAGGTTAAGATCAATCCAACATTTCACATTTCTTTATTAAAACCTGTTGTTTTTTCTCCCCTTATCCCGGCAGGCAGACCTCCCCCTCCGCCCCGTGTCGGCTTATACCGTCCACCGGATACTGGATTCCCGCCGGGTGCAGTGGTCCTGGCAGTATCTGGTGGACTGGGAAGGCTACGGTCCCGAGGAGCGCTCCTGGGTTCCTGCCAAGGACATACTGGACCCTGACCTCATTCGTCAGTTCAGGACCCTCCACCCTGAGAAGGCTGGTAGGAACGTCAGGAGCCGTTCCTAGGAGGGGGATTCTGTCAGGTTTTGGCCAAGACTGTTCGGGTTTTGGTCACTAGATGTCCCCATTGCACCTTTTTTGTACCTTTTGTTTTTCTTGCTCTAATTATTGTTTGCACCTGTAGGTCATTCCCTTGTTAGTATTTAAACCCTGTGTGTTCCTCAGTTCCTTGCTCAGTGTGTGTAAGTTAGCACCCAGCCCCAGCCCAAGCCTTGTTTTATACAGATATTTCTCTTGTTGGATTTTCCAGAGGTTCTCTGGTTTAGTTATTGTGTATTATTTGAGTAGTCTTTTGAGGTTTGTTTTTCCCTGCTGTTTTTTACCACTTTGTGGAGTTTCTTTTGTATTTTGGAGGATTTCCATTTTGTGCCTCTTGGCTTTATTTTTGGACATTGTGGATTTAGTTTCTTTGCCTGAAGATTTTGTTATTTTATTAAACCACCATCTCTAGTACTGCTGTGTCTGCCTCATCTTCTGGGTTCTGACGATTATTAGTGACTATTTCTCGCACCGGGTCCTGACACTATACTGACGACCATGATTAGTTTATTAGTTGAAAAATTCGCCCCTACCCCTAACCTCACCACCGGCTGCCCTCCACCCTGACCACACCCATTGGCCCCGCCCAGCCCACTCACCTCAAAGCCGTGCTTCTCGGATGGAACCCAGACGAGCCTCTTTGCCGCCCAATCAGCCTGGCTGGAGGCGGAGAATACGTGGCCAGTGGGGGTAGAGGAAGTGGGTGAGCCTGGCACCGCCCCCGTGGACAGGAAGCGGGTGACATCATTGGAAACACCGCCCCCTGACGGCCTGGACATGGTGCTGAGAGAGAGAGAGAGAGCGAGAGAGCGAGAGAGAGAGAGAGGGAGAGAGAGAGAGATGAATGTTGATAATATTTCCCGTTTTGTTTTGTCTTTCATACCAGGTCATGTGTCTTCTCAGTCATGTTGAGACTGGTCTACTACTGTTGCTTTAATGTATTGTTGTTATTGTTGTTATTCTAATTAATATTGTTGTTGTAGTTGTTGTTAATGGTAATCCCATGTCCACCAATACTATTATTATTGCTGTTGGTCCCACCATTTATTTATATATAAATATATATATATTTTGTGTAACGGCAGTCTACTTCGTCCTGCTCCTCAGACGAGGAGAGGCGAGAAGGATCAGAGGACCAATGTGCAGCGTGGTAATTTGACATAATGAATTTAATTAGACAAAACAAAAAACACTATACAAAATAACAAAAGAACATACCGTCACAGTCCTAGCTGGTGCAGAACACAAACACAGAGACAGGAGACAACCACCCACACAAAACAAGCCACCTATATATGATTCTCAATCAGGGACATTTACATTTACATTTAAGTCATTTAGCAGACGCTCTTATCCAGAGCGACTTACAAATTGGTGCATTCACCTTGTGACATCCAGTGGAACAGCCCCTTTACAATAGTGCATCTAAATATTTTAAGGGGGGGGGTGTCAGAATGATTGCTTTATCCTATCCTAGGTATTCCTTAAAGAGGTGGGGTTTCAGGTGTCTCCGGAAGGTGGTGATTGACTCCGCTGTCCTGGCGTCGTGAGGGAGTTTGTTCCACCATTGGGGTGCCAGAGCAGCGAACAGTTTTGACTGGGCTGAGCGGGAACTGTACTTCCTCAGTGGTAGGGAGGCGAGCAGGCCAGAGGTGGATGAACGCAGTGCCCTTGTTTGGGTGTAGGGCCTGATCAGAGCCTGAAGGTACTGAGGTGCCGTTCCCCTCACAGCTCCGTAGGCAAGCACCATGGTCTTGTAGCGGATGCGAGCTTCAACTGGAAGCCAGTGGAGAGAGCGGAGGAGCGGGGTGACGTGAGAGAACTTGGGAAGGTTGAGGACACCACTCCACCACTGTCTTTGTCCCCCTCCTTAGCGTCCTTTGAGTGGCGACCCTCGCCCACGACCTTGGCCTAAGAATCCTCCCCACGGCCCCCACATGATTTAGGAGGTAGCTCAGGACAGAGAGGTAGCTCAGGACAGAGAGGTAGCTCAGGACAGAGAGGTAGCTCAGGACAGAGAGGTAACTCCGGACAGAGAGGCAGCTCCGGACTGGGTGGCAGCTCCGGACTGGGTGGCAGCTCATGACTGGGTGGCAGCTCATGACTGGAGGGCAGCTCATGACTGGAGGGCAGCTCATGACTGGAGGGCAGCTCATGACTGGAGGGCAGCTCATGACTGGAGGGCAGCTCATGACTGGAGAGCAGCTCATGACTGGAGAGCAGCTCATGACTGGAGAGCAGCTCATGACTGGAGAGCAGCTCTAGACTGTAGGGCAGCTCATGACTGTAGGGCAGCTCATGACTGTAGGGCAGCTCATGACTGTAGGGCAGCTCATGACTGTAGGGCACCTCATGACTGGAAGGCAGCTCATGACTGGAAGGCAGCTCCTGACTGGCTGGCGGCTCTGGCAGCTCCTGACTGGCTGGCGGCTCTGGCAGCTCCTGACTGGCTGGCGGCTCTGGCAGCTCCTGACTGGCTGGCGGCTCTGGCAGCTCCTGACTGGCTGGCGGCTCTGGCAGCTCCTGACTGACGGACGGCTCTAGCGGCTCCTGACTGGCGGACGGCTCTAATGGCTCGGGACAGACGGGCGGCTCTGAAGGCTCGTGGCAGACGGCTGGCTCAGATGGCGCTGGGCAGACGGATGGCTCAGATGGAGCTGGGCAGACGGATGGCTCAGACGGCGCTGGGCAGACGGATGGCTCAGATGGCGCTGGGCAGACGGATGGCTCAGACGGCGCTGGGCAGACGGATGGCTCAGATGGTGCTGGACAGGCAGGCAGCTCAGACGGCGCTGGGCAGGCAGGCAGTGCAGGCAGCTCAGACGGCGCTGGGCAGACGAGCAGTGCAGGCGGCGTTGAGCAGACGAGCAGTGCAGGCAGTTCAGACGGCGCTGGGCAGGCAGGCAGCTCAGACGGCGCTGGACAGACGAGCAGTGCAGGCGGCGTTGAGCAGACGAGCAGTGCAGGCAGTTCAGACGGCGCTGGGCAGGCAGGCAGCTCAGACGGCGCTGGACAGACAAGCAGTGCAGGCGGCGTTGTGCAGATGGCCGACTCTGACCTGCTGAGGTGCACAGTAGGCCTGGTGCGTGGTGCCGGAACTGGTGGTACCGGACTGGAGACACGCACCTCAAGGCTAGTGCGGGGAGCAGGAACAGGGCACACTGGACTCTCGATGCGCACTATAGGCCTGGTGCGTGGTACCGGCACTGGTGGTACCGGGCTGAGGGCACGCACCTCAGGGCGAGTGCGGTGAGAAGGAACAGTGCGTACAGGGCTCTGGAGACGCACAGGAGGCTTGGTGCGTGGTGCCGGAACTGGAGGTACTGGGCTGGAGACACGCACCACAGGGAGAGTGCGTGGAGGAGGAACAGGGCTCTGGAGACGCACTGGAAGCCTGGTGCGTGATGTAGGCACTGGTGGTACTGGGGTGGAGCGGGAAGGTAGCGCCGGATATACCGGACTGTGCAGGCGTACTGGCTCCCTTGAGCACTGAGCCTGCCCAACCTTACCTGGTTGCATGCTCCCCGTAGCCCGTCCAGTGCGGCGAGGTGGAATAACCCGCACTGGGCTGTGTTGGCGAACCGGGGACACCATGCGTAAGGCTGGTGCCATGTACACCGGCCCGAGGAGACGTACTGGAGGCCAGATATGTAGAGCCGGCTTCATGGCACTTGGCTCAATGCTCACTCTAGCCCGCCCAGTGCGGGGAGGTGGAATAACTCGCACCGGGCTATGCACCCGTACAGGAGACACCGTGCGCTCTTCCGCATAACACGGTGTCTGCCCGTACTCCCGCTCTCCACGGTAAACATGGGAAGTGGGCGCAGGTTTCCTACCTACCTTCGCCACACTACCCTTTATCCCCCCCCCCCCCCAAGAAATTTTTGGGGTTTCTTCACGGGCTTCCAGCCACGCTTCCGTGCTGCCTCCTCATACCACCGCTCCTGGGCTTTAGCTGCCTCCATCTCTTCCCGAGAGCGGCGATATTCTCCAACCTTAGCCCAGGGTCCTTCTCCGTTAAATATTTGCTCCCATGACCATTCCTCCTGGTACCGCTGCTGCTGTCGCTGCTGCCCGTTCTCACGCTGCTTGATCCGGGTTTGGTGGGTGGTTCTGTAACGGCAGTCTACTTCGTCCTCCTCCTCAGACGAGGAGAGGCGAGAAGGATCAGAGGACCAATGTGCAGCGTGGTAATTTGACATAATGAATTTAATTAGACAAAACAAAAAACACTATACAAAATAACAAAAGAACATACCGTCACAGTCCTAGCTGGTGCAGAACACAAACACAGAGACAGGAGACAACCACCCACACAAAACAAGCCACCTATATATGATTCTCAATCAGGGACATTTACATTTACATTTAAGTCATTTAGCAGACGCTCTTATCCAGAGCGACTTACAAATTGGTGCATTCACCTTGTGACATCCAGTGGAACAGCCCCTTTACAATAGTGCATCTAAATATTTTAAGGGGGGGGGTGTCAGAATGATTGCTTTATCCTATCCTAGGTATTCCTTAAAGAGGTGGGGTTTCAGGTGTCTCCGGAAGGTGGTGATTGACTCCGCTGTCCTGGCGTCGTGAGGGAGTTTGTTCCACCATTGGGGTGCCAGAGCAGCGAACAGTTTTGACTGGGCTGAGCGGGAACTGTACTTCCTCAGTGGTAGGGAGGCGAGCAGGCCAGAGGTGGATGAACGCAGTGCCCTTGTTTGGGTGTAGGGCCTGATCAGAGCCTGAAGGTACTGAGGTGCCGTTCCCCTCACAGCTCCGTAGGCAAGCACCATGGTCTTGTAGCGGATGCGAGCTTCAACTGGAAGCCAGTGGAGAGAGCGGAGGAGCGGGGTGACGTGAGAGAACTTGGGAAGGTTGAGGACACCACTCCACCACTGTCTTTGTCCCCCTCCTTAGCGTCCTTTGAGTGGCGACCCTCGCCCACGACCTTGGCCTAAGAATCCTCCCCACGGCCCCCACATGATTTAGGAGGTAGCTCAGGACAGAGAGGTAGCTCAGGACAGAGAGGTAGCTCAGGACAGAGAGGTAGCTCAGGACAGAGAGGTAACTCCGGACAGAGAGGCAGCTCCGGACTGGGTGGCAGCTCCGGACTGGGTGGCAGCTCATGACTGGGTGGCAGCTCATGACTGGAGGGCAGCTCATGACTGGAGGGCAGCTCATGACTGGAGGGCAGCTCATGACTGGAGGGCAGCTCATGACTGGAGGGCAGCTCATGACTGGAGAGCAGCTCATGACTGGAGAGCAGCTCATGACTGGAGAGCAGCTCATGACTGGAGAGCAGCTCTAGACTGTAGGGCAGCTCATGACTGTAGGGCAGCTCATGACTGTAGGGCAGCTCATGACTGTAGGGCAGCTCATGACTGTAGGGCACCTCATGACTGGAAGGCAGCTCATGACTGGAAGGCAGCTCCTGACTGGCTGGCGGCTCTGGCAGCTCCTGACTGGCTGGCGGCTCTGGCAGCTCCTGACTGGCTGGCGGCTCTGGCAGCTCCTGACTGGCTGGCGGCTCTGGCAGCTCCTGACTGGCTGGCGGCTCTGGCAGCTCCTGACTGACGGACGGCTCTAGCGGCTCCTGACTGGCGGACGGCTCTAATGGCTCGGGACAGACGGGCGGCTCTGAAGGCTCGTGGCAGACGGCTGGCTCAGATGGCGCTGGGCAGACGGATGGCTCAGATGGAGCTGGGCAGACGGATGGCTCAGACGGCGCTGGGCAGACGGATGGCTCAGATGGCGCTGGGCAGACGGATGGCTCAGACGGCGCTGGGCAGACGGATGGCTCAGATGGTGCTGGACAGGCAGGCAGCTCAGACGGCGCTGGGCAGGCAGGCAGTGCAGGCAGCTCAGACGGCGCTGGGCAGACGAGCAGTGCAGGCGGCGTTGAGCAGACGAGCAGTGCAGGCAGTTCAGACGGCGCTGGGCAGGCAGGCAGCTCAGACGGCGCTGGACAGACGAGCAGTGCAGGCGGCGTTGAGCAGACGAGCAGTGCAGGCAGTTCAGACGGCGCTGGGCAGGCAGGCAGCTCAGACGGCGCTGGACAGACAAGCAGTGCAGGCGGCGTTGTGCAGATGGCCGACTCTGACCTGCTGAGGTGCACAGTAGGCCTGGTGCGTGGTGCCGGAACTGGTGGTACCGGACTGGAGACACGCACCTCAAGGCTAGTGCGGGGAGCAGGAACAGGGCACACTGGACTCTCGATGCGCACTATAGGCCTGGTGCGTGGTACCGGCACTGGTGGTACCGGGCTGAGGGCATGCACCTCAGGGCGAGTGCGGTGAGAAGGAACAGTGCGTACAGGGCTCTGGAGACGCACAGGAGGCTTGGTGCGTGGTGCCGGAACTGGAGGTACTGGGCTGGAGACACGCACCACAGGGAGAGTGCGTGGAGGAGGAACAGGGCTCTGGAGACGCACTGGAAGCCTGGTGCGTGATGTAGGCACTGGTGGTACTGGGGTGGAGCGGGAAGGTAGCGCCGGATATACCGGACTGTGCAGGCGTACTGGCTCCCTTGAGCACTGAGCCTGCCCAACCTTACCTGGTTGCATGCTCCCCGTAGCCCGTCCAGTGCGGCGAGGTGGAATAACCCGCACTGGGCTGTGTTGGCGAACCGGGGACACCATGCGTAAGGCTGGTGCCATGTACACCGGCCCGAGGAGACGTACTGGAGGCCAGATATGTAGAGCCGGCTTCATGGCACTTGGCTCAATGCTCACTCTAGCCCGCCCAGTGCGGGGAGGTGGAATAACTCGCACCGGGCTATGCACCCGTACAGGAGACACCGTGCGCTCTTCCGCATAACACGGTGTCTGCCCGTACTCCCGCTCTCCACGGTAAACATGGGAAGTGGGCGCAGGTTTCCTACCTACCTTCGCCACACTACCCTTTATCCCCCCCCCCCCCAAGAAATTTTTGGGGTTTCTTCACGGGCTTCCAGCCACGCTTCCGTGCTGCCTCCTCATACCACCGCTCCTGGGCTTTAGCTGCCTCCATCTCTTCCCGAGAGCGGCGATATTCTCCAACCTTAGCCCAGGGTCCTTCTCCGTTAAATATTTGCTCCCATGACCATTCCTCCTGGTACCGCTGCTGCTGTCGCTGCTGCCCGTTCTCACGCTGCTTGATCCGGGTTTGGTGGGTGGTTCTGTAACGGCAGTCTACTTCGTCCTCCTCCTCAGACGAGGAGAGGCGAGAAGGATCAGAGGACCAATGTGCAGCGTGGTAATTTGACATAATGAATTTAATTAGACAAAACAAAAAACACTATACAAAATAACAAAAGAACATACCGTCACAGTCCTAGCTGGTGCAGAACACAAACACAGAGACAGGAAACAACCACCCACAATCCCCAACACAAAACAAGCCACCTATATATGATTCTCAATCAGGGACAACGATTGACAGCTGTCTCTGATTGAAAACCATATCAGGCTGAACATAGAAACAGACGAACTAGACACACAACATAGAATTCCCACCCAGCTCACGTCCTGACCAACACTAAACAAGCAAAACACATAAGAACTCTGGTCAGGACGTTACATTTTGTATATATATACATATATATTTGATTTTGATTTTTCGATATGTATACTTTGACAATGTAAGTAATAATGAACTTGCCATGTCAATAAAGAGAGAGAGAGGGAGAGTGAGGGACAGAGAGTGGGAGAGAGAGAGAGAGAGAGAGAGAGAGAGAGAGAGAGAGAGAGAGAGAGAGAGAGAGAGAGAGAGAGAGAGACAAGAGACAAGAAAGACAGTGTTAGACATTTTCTCACTCAGTCACATTGTCACGTGAGTGTGAGTGAGTGGACTGCATAGTAGATGAAAATCAGAGCAGTGTATTTCACTGATCATGGCATGTGAGTGTGAATGAGTGGAGGAGGACTGCTTAACTATCAGACAGTGACAGTGATGTGATCCGTTTCAAGCGAGCAGTAGTAGACTAGTAAGTACACACACACACACACACACACACACACACACACACACACACACACACACACACACACACACACACACACACACATAATGCACACACACACACACAGAAAATGAGAGCAGTATGACCACACAGCCCAGATACAGTCCCGATAGTCAGAGATGGCATAATTGAAAGACAGAGCAAATCAAGGAGACAGTCAGGGTGGAAGAGAGAGAGATGGATGGAGGGATGGAGGGGGAAGGGAGCAGAGGGATACATCAACTGACTCAGTAAAGTGACATGACAGTCAGAGCTTAGAGAGAGAAAGGGAGAGGGGGAGAGAGAGAGGCAGAGAGAGGGAGAGTGAGGAGGGGAGGTCTACTCCAGTTGGCTGATATTACTGTATTATCATAGCAACAGTACTAAGATTAGGTCACACAGAGACACAGAGGACCTTTACAGTCCAGTGCACTCTGCTGGAGTCACGAGTCAACCACTTCTAGTAGTCAAAGACTGTGGGACAAAGACAGCTCTATATCAACATGTACCTCCAATCCCTGGCTTTAACAATCAAATCCTCCATGATGGGTGTGATTGTAAGGGAAGTGCTGTGTGTGTTAGTAGCCATTGCGTAGTGAAGTCACTCTCGATCTCCCTGCAATCAAATGGTTACTACTTCAGAAAGCTCAATCTGCACTGACACAAAACACGAGATGAATAATGCTTCGATCTGCTTACCTTCAATCTAGATTCACTGCTGAATTCAAGTATTTATTTTTTACTATAGTTGAATTACTACTACTGTTACACATCTTTACAAAGTAACTACTAGTCTGACAGACTGAAGGAAAGAGAGTATACCTCATAGGTAGTGTTAAAACACGTCTCAACTTCAGCTGAGTCTGCCATACAGGCCATTTCTCTCTGAAAACTAGTATGGATTGATTTAGTGATTGGTCTGAGGGTGTCAATCATCTATAGACTGTTTGTTTATATCTTTATTGGCTCCTAAAGGACACTGATATTGTCTACCCCAATAAATGACTACTCATCATTTGGACTGAAGCCGAACCCCTCTGCATACAGTACATAAAGTGAGTCTGAGTGTCAACCCGACCCAAAACAGTTGCTGTCTGTCATCACAGATAAGGTGTCTACTCTTGAGGAATGTCCTCCACCCAGACCGCTCTGATTCCCCCCATGTCTTTCTGTCTGTGTCTGTCCCTCTGTCTCTGGCCTGAGTAGGTCTACACCTGCACTGACATCTACTCCTGTCTGTCATACTGTGTACACACAGCAGATTAGTGTTGGTGAGTCACTCCAAACAGAGAGACAGAGTGCAGCTTCATTACTGATGAGAGAAGGAAGATGAAGGGTGGCCAGAAATAGTCATCAGATATCCTGAGGCATTCCTTATCATCTGTTTATACATGTCTGTCTGTATTTATCATTATAACAAAAGCTTATAGGACATCTGAACAAGGATGTCTATGGTCAGTCCATCACTGACTGACCAGGCTACTGTAGCTCACTCAGCCAGGTGTCTAAAACCTAATAAGACCATTTATTTTTTCCATAGCAAAACTAAACTAAGCCCACTCCCCAATACACCACCACAGTGCAGTATTAAAGACAATACTTGCGGGGTTTGTGTGGAGGTCAATGCGGGGGTGAGGGAGGAATGTGTGTGTGGTTGTGTGTGTGTGAGTGGGGGGGCATGGTAACGCCTTTTCTTTACGCTTAAATTTGAGGAAAAAAGCCGAGTGTTGAGGCAGCGGTGACATTGTGACTCAACCACCGCCTGAAACTGTCACTGGCAGACAGACACACTAGCAGGCTCCCCGTCCAAAATATTAGTGCGTCCGCTAACCGGAGCTATACGAAAGATTCCCATTCTACTACCTGCAACACCATACCACCCGACAAAAGCCATGAAGCCAAACGCCAACCACACCTCGAGCATGAGGTATGAATAATGATTAGAGGATTCGTTATAGCATATAGCCTAGTGATAGACTCAATGGACCACATTATAGAGAGCGCATGGAATTTAGCCTTATAGTTAGCTTTGGGGTGGTCAGTCACTAATGTGGGTTAAATAATAACCTAACAATAATATTAATAATATTAATAATAATAGGTTAATAATACGAATATCTTACGAATAAGAAGACATAATAGCGTAATAATAATATACTTATAATAAACCCTTAATTAATAAAGCAACATATTTACAACTGCTTGCATTCTCTTGTCTAACAGTTTACAATATCTTCGGTTTGCTATGTGATCGTTTTGTACCATTCGTGAGCCTGCATGCTAACCGGAGGGCCAGGCAGCACGCCGCTGGAAGGTCCCCTATTGGGTGTAATTTCGGCGTTATGCCGCCCTCATTTAGACTAACCTAGCTAGGTTAGCAAGTAGCCAACACCAATGAAATATGATGCGTCGCCGTGCAGGATATTAGACTATCTACGACTGAATTAGAGTTGGCTATTGGTAACTAAATATCTCACCTTCACAATGTTCTCCGAGACGTGGATAATTCTAGGGCTCGAGGAGGAACGAAATAAGGCGGTTTCTCCGTTTTTCTTGACTTATATGAGGTGAGAGGTGGGTACCGCAAATGCGGCTTTTATCATTAAACCACTCTCTCAGTCGAAGCCGCACACACACATTCTACTGATCATAAAACAGACCGACAGAAGGGTGAGGGCAAAGCGCCGGCTTCAGAGCAGCACAATCACTTCCTGTCTATACACCAATAAAAAAATAACTTAAATTTAAGTCCCGCTTTATAAATAGAGTCTTCGAATGAAAATCTACAACTGCTGTGAATCCCCGCCCATTGAATGAGACGATCCCGTCCAGCCCCTTCACTGGCACAGATACAAGCGACAACAAATGGGATCTTGAGAGATCCCAATTGCCACAAATCCTAACCAATCAGACAAAATATTGGGCAGTCCCATCAGTCTGACGGATGTGTGGAATGCCCAATTGGAGTAAAGTAGCAGGTGCCCATGCAGTTTTCTCGCGGTGGGGTAGGGAGATTTGCACGCTCTTTGTTGATGACAGCATCCCTTGTCTGTCACTCGGAGAGTGACGGAATAGTCCCTAGACTTGATCTAAGGTCGGTTTTGGGTTTAATTTAATGGTTAAGGCTAGGTTTGGAGAAAGTATTAAGCTGATCTTAGACCTGTGCATAAGGACTGTCTATTGGAAAAGCCGGGCTAATTAAAGAGGTGACTGCCCCAGATTCCTACTAACAGTTACGGTCTCCGAGTCTTTAGAATCCTGTGTTGACGTCTGGCTGGCGACCGCAGCTACAGCATGCTATAGTACTGCTCAAAGGGTTTTGC
Organism: Salvelinus fontinalis; assembly: GCF_029448725.1. Lineage (NCBI taxonomy): Eukaryota > Metazoa > Chordata > Actinopteri > Salmoniformes > Salmonidae > Salvelinus > Salvelinus fontinalis. The sequence goes on along the minus strand of NW_026600211.1, from coordinate 1,155,260 downwards.
CATTTAAAGACGAAACCGGTGCACCAGTCATTGCTCATCAATTATTCTGATTGTATAGGACTAGGTATTCTTCTAAAAATAGATAATTTCTGTTTCATTATGAATTTTTTAAAATGTATTTTTAGGTAATAAACATGTGATAACATATTCTATGGAGTTTACAAGTCTGCACACCTTGCACAGTAAAGACACAGTAAATAACTGTATTGTAATGGCGGCAGTCTTTTACAGATATGCAGGCCTATGTTGTGACCAACTACACCTTTCCATTTAGCAAAAAATGAATTAGACTTTTATTTGGCAATGAGAGAATCTTAAGTACAAAATAAACCATAATTGACTCATATCAATCAATGTGTTTTATTTGCTCTATAGTGCCATTCTTTTTTACATGGAAGTGCTTTCTGCCACAAACAGTAGTGAAATGATTATTTTTTGTGATACAACAGAGAAGGATGGGAACGTATACAGTGGTATCTGTAGGAACAAATAATAGAGCACAGCTAGTAACAACCCGATTCCACTAACCTACATCCCAACATACCTTGACCTGCAATATCAACATTTTATTCTGGAATCTAATAAAGCAACCAACCAGGAAGTCATCAAGTAATCCATCTGGCTATGTTGTTGTTGTGTGGGATGCATAATAAAAAAAAAAGGCTAACACAGAGGTCAGAGTCCTGGTGGTCAGGGTTCAAGTTACCCCCCACAGGAAGTGGAGCAGACGGGACCGGCCATTCACCTATAAATAGAACTTGGTAACCATGGAGACATAGGAAAATAAGGAAAGACACGGAAGTTGAATAAATGTCAATAACACCAACTATAACCGATCAATATGGTTGTAAATCTTATCATGGAATCTGCTTTAAAAGGTGAAATATCCATGTTTCCTGTTCAAAAGGTAAGTGTGTGTGAAGTGCTGCTTTCTATATACAGTATGTGACGTCTTAAAATGCCATTTCAATAGCAGTTTGTGTGCTTTTACAGTGCTTTGTATGTACGTATGTGATATTTGCCTTTGAGTTCATCCATAGTGTCAACTTACTTCTGTGCAAAGATGCAAGTAAAAGTTTCAGAGTTGCCGTCCTTGTAGTAGGTAGAACAATACAGCTCTGTTGTATCATCTAGTGGTCAAAACAATTGGTCAACACTTTACATGAAGTTATATCATGTAGATTCATGATATATTGTGCATGGTAACTGCTGGTAAGGTGCATAACCCAATGATTTTGAATTGTAATACTGCAAAAGTAAACTGAATAGATTCTATTTGAAATAATTACTTAGTTATTATGTAATACCACACATGGCAGTTTAACTTAATGTAAAGTGTGACTAAATATTGTGATAGTAACGGCATAGAAGTTAGAACTCTTCATCGCTCAATAACATCAGTATACATATTTCAGAAACCATCACTTTCAGAAGAGTTACACAAATCAACAAAATAGACAGGCAATAGAAACATCTCATTTGAACATTGCAAATCATGTGCTAGTTATAGAATAACACCATAGACTTCTTTATGAATGCACCACCCAATGCATTAGTCTCCCACATAGTGTGAGACAGACCAAAGCAGAACCATATAATTCAGGATTAGTCATCCATTCTAATTCTTTGAACAGAACCTCTCTCAGAGAACAGAATGTCACAGAAATGCAATTCCTCCTCAGGTGGTTTGTCAATGCAGTTGTGAGCCCTCACAGTTTACAGTTAGAACAGGAAGATGTAGGGAGGGGTCCGGGAGGTTTTCCTTACGTTAATGTACTGCAGTGAAGTGACAGTTGTACGTTTCAGGTCCTCAGTACATGCTTCCATTGGTCATGACAGTCCAACAGGTTTACGGTCCATTTACAGTCCCAGCTTAGGGTGCTCTGCCAAGGCCTGTACACTTCCAACAATGTCACCTTAAAGGTAAACTCAGCTAAATGACGTTGCCACGAGCAGCACTGCAGTTATTGAGATGGGCGAGATGCAAGAATTCACTATCACAGTCACACACACACGGGTGAAAGTAGATGTCATTTCTTCCCAGTATGGGACCTCCTATGTTCACATGATCACAGAATTCCATATAGAATCCCTATTCATTCATTACATATAGAATCTCTATTAATTCATTAGGATCTCTGTGGCCCTAGTACTAAAGATTTGTTATTTAACTTTTAAAATGTATTACCTTCTACTGTGGCATAAACCACCAGCCATGATGTTTGTCAAACATTCACTTCAAAGGGCTCCTTTACATGTTCATCCACTCTCAACATATGTCCAGCCTCCAAACAGTGGTAAATGGAAAGAGACATCTGTTACACAAAACACCGCAAAGTGTAATGACATTTTGGTGATTGTCATTAGGCCAGAATTTATGCGTCCACTGCTGTCCGTGCGCGTCTCGGTGTCAGCTATTCATCTCAGCCTCGGCAACATTTTGTTTTCATTATTGTGATAGGCTCATGTTTTACCGGTATGGAATACCTCACTATTTATTTAAACAGAGGAGAAGTTGAGCCTCACACTTCAATGCTCTTAGTTGTTGTGGAAATTGACCCACTATGCTGTTTACTTTCTGCATCTATTTTATATCGCTGAGTCTACCGTAAACATCCCACATTTCCCACTTAAAATTCTACCAAATATACAGTATTCAGCAAATTAACTAAATAAAGAAAATACTAAGGAAAATATTACAAAGTTAAATGTTTGAGGAACACAGCATCTCAGGTGACAGAATCTCATATTCAAGACAGAGGTAAACATTAACACAAGATTGTCCCTTCAGCTGGGTACTGTAGAATTTAAAAATAACATAAGGTAACATTTTAATCAAAGTTCTGCTTACAAAGTACTTATAAACCTTTGTTTGTTAACCATAGTTAACCATATTAAACAATGAATCATACGTTTAGAAGTAGACCTTTAAATAACATGTTACCAGACTATGCACTCATATGGTTTTGTGCTGACACTGCACCCAGTTGAACATGCAACATGTTGGATTAAATAAAGTAAATATAGAATAGTCTTGCATTATATATACAGAATAACAACATACAGTACAAGTCAAAGAAACAGCTTAAAACCGCTGCTTATTTTCAGCTGTTTCTCTGTATCCATTTTGTTACATATCAGTCTAACACAACAGACCTGCTCAAACCTTGACAGAACATAGATGACCAGAATCCAAAACATATCAATAATGCCTTGTCATTCAACAAACATCCCTCAATGTGTAGATATACACCGTTTTACCTCATTCTGTCAGACAGTATTCAACATCCACAGGTTTGGGGTAGAAGTTACCCGTAGGCACAGATCTAGGATTAGCTTAGCCTCTCGAAAACTTAACCTTCACCATTAGGGGGCAGAAACACTAAACTGGTCATAGCTCAGTGTCTAAGGGGTAGCTTCCCCTTACTCCCATGTGACCAGTGTGAGTTGTAACTGAACAGGAGCTGCAGTTACAGACTGAAGCCAATAGGGGTCAGTGTTGTATGTGTGGTCAGTTAGGTGCTGGAGCCAGTGGTGAATGTAGCGGTTGGTTGACGGGACGGGTCTGAGACAGACGGGTTCATAATGATTCTGAAAGATCGCTATGTCCAAATCAGCCAACACAGTCAGAGTAGCAGCAGCCCATCTACCCCTTTCAATGACAATTCTCTCTCTCTTTCTCTCTTTCTATCCCTCTCTTTCCTTTTCTGTCCTATCTGTATGTCCTTTTCTCTCTCTGTTTGACAGTATACAGTATCTCTCTCTCTCCGTTTGTCTCTCGGCATCTTTGTCGTGTCTTCTGTTTCTCTTTCTATACCTCTCTCAACTTCAGTCTCTCAATGTTGTCCTTTTCCCTAAATCGTGTACTTACCTTTCTCTACTTTGGTCTCTTTCACTATGAAGCCTGTCTCTCTTTCTGCCTCTCTCTCCCTCTGTCTGTCCCTGACTTCCTGTGGATCCCAGGTCACTTCCTGTCCCCTCTGCCTGTCGCCTCCCTAGTTAGTGTGGGTGGGTTGTGAGAGGGAGGATCGGTGGGTCAGGGGGGAGGAGCGGCCGCCAGGGTTGCCCTCAGGGTCATTGTCAGGGGAGACGAGCTGCAGGGCTACTTCGTTCTCGTAGCAGAATGAGGAGCGTGAGCCCTGGATGTACTTCTGCTCGGCCAACTCTTTAGCGCTGCAAGAGGGTGTGCTGGGAATCTCATAGGTCCGGTGGAAGAACGAGTAGTCCACCTGGATAAGAAAAAGAGAGGGGTCACTCTGGATAAGAAAAAGAGAGGGGTCACTCTGGATAAGAAAAAGAGAGGGGTCACTCTGGATAAGAAAAAGAGAGGGGTCACTCTGGATAAGAAAAAGAGAGGGGTCACTCTGGATAAGAAAAAGAGAGGGGTCACTGGATAAGAAAAAGAGAGGGGTCACTCTGGATAAGAAAAAGAGAGGGGTCACTCTGGATAAGAAAAAGAGAGGGGTCCCTCTGGATAAGAGTGTCTGCTAAATGACTAAAATGTAGAGAAAAGGGAAAACGTAACAACGAAGCTAGCGGAGCAGAAACTCTTTCCTCTTCTGTTTCTATAGTCCCTCTCCACCTCTTACCTGGTAACAGTTCTTCCTCTGGAAGAGCACAGGTTCGAAGCGGTGACCCCAGAGGATCTCGGAGGCGAGGTAGGAGCTGCGACACTGTGTGGTCATGGCTGTGGCCTCCACCATACCCTCCAGAATGACCACCACCTCCAGCTCCGAGTCGCCCTCCAGCGTCCGACGGTCCATCTCGAAAAACGGCGACTCATCGTTGATCTCGTGGACGATGGTTACCGGGGAAACCAGGAAGATGCGGTCGGTTCCCGTGTCGAATCCCACGTTGATGTCCTCGTTGTCCAGCGGGAGGAACTCTCCCTCTGGGGTCACCCTCGGCTGGGGGAGGGGGGAAGAACAGGGGTAGAGAAAGGGAAGAACAGAGGGTATGAGGTTAGTGATTGTGTTTTTGAGTTTTTACATTGTTTACAGGAACGTTGTGTATAGTTCAGTCCAAAGCCTTAAGTGTTATGTTCCACAGAAAGCGCTCGCCTGCCTATATTTCTTGGCTGCACCAGTCTGCAGCCATACTCCGCAGGCCTAGGCTTACTACCCAACCTTTTTCCTGAGTCAATCCCCAGCCTCATCACTGAGAAATACAATGCTGCCATGATCCCCTAAAACTTATCAAAGCTGCCCCATCTGACTTTGACATGGTCAAGCTTTAAAGAAGATCTAAATGTCCCTCTCTTCACCTCCCTGCTCTGGAGCGTTACAACCCACAGGACAATGAAAGCAGTGGTAGGTAAGGGCCACATGAAACACAATAGATACAGACCGGCAGACAATACGTCAGAACACACACCACCTCGCAAACTTTCACCAAAATTGCTAACAGATGGCCAGAAAAGAGTATTATCTATATACAGTACACACACACACACACACACACACACACACACACACACACACACACACACACACACACACACACACACACACACACACACACACACACACACACACACACACACACACACACAGGTTTTGAGTTAAAGAATCCTGGGGAAATGAATCCCTTGGTAAATCTTCTAAACCCCCGAGGGAGAATAAAACAAGCTCTCATTAACCACAGACATCAGAGTACAGTCCAGATGGCCTCACCAATATCAATCTCCCTCTCTACTGTTCCCCCTCACTTTCCATCTCTCTCTCTCTCTCTCTCTCTCTCTCTCTCTCTCTCTCTCTCTCTCTCTCTCTCTCTCTCTCTCTCTCTCTCTCTCTCTCTCTCTCTCTCTCTCTCTCTCTCTCCTTCTCTCTCTCCACCATTATTAATACAGTACTGATGTGTCCTGCCTCTTCTACTGTTTACAACCCCTTCAGTATCTTTACAGTTACTAATGTGTCCTGCCTCTTCTACTGGTTACAGCCCCTTCAGTCTCTTTACAGTTACTGATGTGTCCTGCCTCTTGTACTGGTTACAGCCCCTTCAGTCTCTTTACAGTTACTGATGTGTCCTGCCTCGTCTACTGTTTACAGCCCCTTCAGTCTCTTTACAGTTACTGATGTGTCCTGCCTCGTCTTCTGTTTACAGCCCCTTCAGTCTCTTTACAGTTACTGATGTGTCCTGCCTCTTCTACTGTTTACAGCCCCTTACGTCTCTTTGCTCCCTTCTTTCATCCCTCTACCAATCTTCGTCTTCTCTCCTTTCTTACCTTTAATAGCTGTGCACGTACGTGTGCCTCTACCAGGTGGCTCTTGCGTAGGTTCCCCACCCTCCACATCATGCAGAGTTTCCCGTCTCTCAGCGCCACCACTGCCGTGTCAGAGAACAACAGCGTCTCGTTACGCTTCTTGGGCTTAGCGATCTTCGCCATGACCGCTCCGATGATGAAGGCGTCAATGATGCAGCCCACAATGCACTGCAAGACGACCGCCATCACCGCCAGGGGGCAGGACTCAGTCACGCTGCGGAAGCCGTAACCGATGGACGTCTGCGTCTCCAGGGAGAACAGGAAGGCCGCCATAAAGCTGTTCACCTGAACGAAACACGTTTCCTCCACTTCCACCACCGCCCCTGCCCCGGACTCATCTCCTCCCCCGGAAGAGGCACCCGAGCTGGGGTTGAGGCGGATGGCGAAGTCCCCGTGCGCGGCGGCAATGAGCCAGAAGACGAAGCCAAAGAGCAGCCAGGAGAGGAGGAAGGAGAGGCAGAAGATGACTAGCATCCAACGCCAGCGGATGTCCACGCAGGTGGTGAAGAGGTCGCTGAGGTAACGCTGGCCCCTCTCGCTCATGTTGACGAAGGTGACGTTGCAGCGCCCGTCCTTGCCCACAAAGCGGTGGCGGGGCCGGCGGCTAGAGCGCCGGGTGGGCCGGCGGCTTGAGGAGGAAGGGGACGACAGTGTTGAATCTCGGTCCGAGGACGAACAGCCTTCTCCCCTTCTCCCCAGACTTCCGCCCCTCCCGCCCCTCAGTCCTGAGCGCCCTCCTCCTTTCATCGATCCTTCCCCTCCTCCTGCCTCCAGGGCTCCGCTGGGCCTCCGTGCATTGCTGCCGTTGCCCTGCAGGGAGAGTGCTTTGCCATTTCGGTTGTGTGTGGGAGAGGGGCTGGTGGGGCTCCCTGAGCCTCCCGTGCTGCCCCCCACCCTGGCCGTGTCAGCAACACTCAGAGCCAGCTTAATGACTTCCTCCTCGTCTACCAGCCCGTCAACCACTGCACTGAAACGTCGCTTAACACGCGCCGCTCCCATGGTGCTAAATACAATGTCTTACGCTGATGACGCTGTAGTCTCAACTCCTATGTGCTTTGTGAGTTTATGACCACCTAGATATTGATAAGAACCTGGTGTTCTGTTCTTCTTTCCAGTTCCACTGTTTCTATGGTGAAAAGTAATCCATCTGATGTGGTAAAGGTAGATCCATGAGGAAAAACTGTATCCTGCAGTAGATGACTTCCCTCACTTCCCGGATCATTGTTCCACTAACTTTTTATTAACAGTCAATGTTACTCACAGCTCTACAGTGTCCTGGTTCACAGTCTTCCTTCCATTCTCCCGAAGGAAGCTCAGTGGTCAAGTTGTTGCTGTATGTACTCCTCTGGTCAACAGGCAGTGTTGTTTCAGAAACGTATTCCACAGCAGCAGATAGACAGTCTCGCAGTAATACTGTATAGTCCCTGTAGTACTTACACTCCTTTGGGCTGAACAGGGAGGTTACACACGTGTCCAGGGTATCAACAGGAGGGACCCATAGTCTGTGGTCATCTTACGAGGGAGCGGGAGTTTTGCTGACAGTTTGAAACAGCACGAGGGAAACACATTGAGCAGGCTACAGGAACTGAGAAGCTTGAAGGGATGAGAGCTGGGGATACAATGGGGTAGTAGTAAGGAGGATATATACTCCCCACATTCACTAAAGTGCAATATGACAATACAGAGTCCAGGGGTAGATCCACAGTACAGTACAATCAAACGGTGTCCATGTTTCTAACACATATCTAACATGCAACCAGCAGAGAAAAGAATAGCATGCTGTTTCTTACGTTCCATAATCTTCATTTCCCAGTGGTTTGGTCATGGAAAATACACAAGGCAGATTGAAACAGAGGAGGAACTCCTTAGACTATTGACTCAGATAATGGTACACAATTCCAATACATTCACTTCCTATCAGTCAGAATATGTTCCTCCACCCTTTTATATCTATGTTTCCTTTGCTACAGGGCCTTGGAATACATTTATGAGCTACAGTAGCCATGCACTGTGTAAATAATACTCACTCAGTTTCTCTCACAAGTGGGAGACTGTGACCAGCAGTTTCCCCTCAAATCCAAGTATCTTTTCCAAGACACAAATGTCCTCAAATGTCAGTGGTGAGTTCTTGGCACAACAAAAGCAGACTTTTAGAGACATTTGAAATATGTTTGTGGCTCTCTCAGGTGACTGCTTTTTTAACAGGATATCCTATTCCTGAGAGTCTCTGTGTTTCTCCTAAAGGCATTGTCAATTCAGTACAGAACACACTGCACAGACTGACTACTGACCAGATCAACTACATCGTATTCACTCAGTGTTGTAAAAATGTATACAACAATAACGAGACTTACTCTCCACTACAACTGCATGGGAGAATTCTCTATAACAGAGGGAGTGAGGGAAAGAGAGGGAGAAAGACAATAAATAAAAGGAGAGAGAATGAAATTACTTGACTAGAACGCCAAGGCATGTACAATTGTGTGTACTTTCTGTGTACCTATGTTTGTGTATCATCCTATACATATGATACCAATATTAATTCTATACAACACCTATTATAGAGTCAAAGTGAATGTGTAGGAGGAGCAGAATCCTATTGGCCGGTTGTGGGGAAAGAGGGGAGGGGTAACAGGCACACAGGGCATACACCCGTCGATGACTATGAAAACTCAGAGCTCAAAGGTTATTTCAGAGGTCAAATCCTGTCCAATCCTGAGACCGGAGGTGCTGTGTCCTTGTTTTTTCCAAACGGGTTGGCTTTAGTTCTCTCCTCTTGGTTCAAGTGTCACACTCAACACCCCTGCTTGACAGAGAACACACATGTTTATCCATTTCAGAAAAGCTTCCAGTCTAATTCCTTTGGAAAAATGTGGCAATAATGGGCAGAGGACGTGCAAGGAAAACTGGGTAAAAACAACGACCCACTGAGGCAAACAAAGGTAATATTTTGGGAAGAGAGATTTTTTTGTTTGTTGCATGCCAAATCCCTTAGGGATAAAAACAAAGAAAAGTCAAAAGGTTTGATTCAGGGCAAATCCAAATGACACAAAAAATGTTTGGTTGTGATATTAGACTTTACCTTCCGTACACATTTCCAGTGAACTGTGGTTTCGAACACTGGCAAGTCTTTGACCCCCAGTGAACAAGCTAAACATGTTACTAGGTTGCTGAGGAACAGTTCAACCCTTCACCAGCTCCCTGAGGACAGTTTACAGTGTAACACCTTGACCAGATCACTGAGGACAGTTTACAGTGTAACACCCTGACTAGGAGCAACAAAGGCACAACACAGGAGAATACCAAGGCAACAGTCGTTACCTGGTGTCCTAGGTTCACACAGAGACAGATGTTACCTATTGTCCTAGGTTTACACAGAGACAGGTGTTACCTGTTGTCCAAGGTTTACACAGAGACAGATGTTAACTACTGTCCTAGGTTTACACAGAGACAGATGTTAACTACTGTCCTAGGTTTACACAGAGACAGATGTTACCTTCTGTCCTAGGTTTACACAGAGACAGATGTTACCTTCTGTCCTAGGTTTACACAAAGACAGGTGTTACCTGTTGTCCTAGGTTTACACAGAGACAGATGTTAACTACTGTCCTAGGTTTACACAGAGACAGATGTTAACTACTGTCCTAGGTTTATACAGAGCCAGGTGTTGTCATGTCACACAAACAGTAAGAGAGGGGTGAAGAGAAGAGAAGCCTCTACAACAAGTGGAAGTGGGGAAAGAGATCCCTCCGAAAGTGAGAGGTGACGTAGGGGTTCATTTTGACTGGTCTGCTGCCCTCCCTCTCTCAGGCATAGTAACAGGAATTTAGTGGCTGCACTTCTGAGAAAGTAGAGAACGCACAATCCTTCTCTCTTTCCTTCTTTCTCTGACGTTTTCTTCTTTCGCTCAGTCAGTCGTCTGGTTTCTTATCCCGTCTGGTTTCTTATCCCGTCTGGTTTCTTATCCCGTTTTTGTGTTCCTCCCATGACGCCTCTCCTGTGTCCTTGCCAACCTGGGAATAACATGACAATACAGATGAAACCAACCAACAATCAGCATAAACAGAGATAAAACCATGACTTCAGATCTCCTTTGTGAAAACAGATGCCCTGATGATGTAAGCAGATAGGTCTTGTCTTGTGGACATTCTGAGAAGGTAAGACGGTAAAGAGCAAAAGGGCAGGATGGGCTCACCGTCTCTAACCCTCTATGGTTTTCATCTTCATTTGTAATAGCTCAATGAAAACCCATAATAAAAGCAATAAAATCATGTAATCAGTAACCTGTTCCTTGAGACTTGGTCTGTCTGGGTGCTCTGGTGTAGCTCTGTACCACAACAAATATTCCTGTGTCCAGTTTACTGGGACTGTTGATGTTGCGTCACTTCTTGGAAAGAATGGGAAGAAATGTCTCGGGAATTACAAATGAAAATGTCTCCATAGAGTCATGGAACCTGGAATGAATAGAAACAGAGGGGTGGAATAAGAGAACCACGTCCATTGTGATAGTTTACTGTATATCTTTACGGACATATTTTATGACCCATACAGGTGAATAAGCTGTGCATTTGGGCCCCAATACTGTACATCTTGATGGTTATTGCAAACACACACATGTTTATTAAACTATTCTTCTGGGGACCAAACAATTTATTCCCATTTCAAATCCTACTTTCCATAACCCTTAACCCTAACGCTAACCTTAACCCCAAAATCCTAACCTTAAAACTAACCCAAACCCAAACTCTAATGCTGAACCCTAACTCAAACCCTAACCCTAACTCTAACCTTAACCCCAAAATCTTAACCTTAAAACTAAGCCAAACTCTAACCCTGAACCCTAACTCTAACACTAACCCTAACACTAACTCTAACTCTAACACTAATCCTAACCCTAACCCTGAACCCTAACCCCTAACACTAATTCTAACCCCAAGCCTAAAAAAGCCTAAGGGGACTGGCAGAATGTCTCCATTTTCCTTGTATTACTATCTTCAAGAGGACTTCTGGACCCCACAAGGATAGCCAAAGCAAACCACACAAACGCACGTGTATTTGTGACACAGCGAGGGAATTACATATCACATATACAACTAGCCTGGGGCCATTCCATTGTCATGCTAAAGTCCACTGCCATGCTGCTATGCATCACAACACTGCAGTGTACATGGAAACAACTACAGAGGAAAACTGATGTGTTACAGAGGCAACATTTGATGAATCATGCTGCTGAAGAAGGACAAGGAGAAAGAGGGAGGAGACTCCAGTCACCCAAGTCATAGACTGTTCTCTCTGCTACCGTACGGCAAGCGGTACCGGAGCGCCAAGTCTGGGACCAAAAAGCTTCTTAACAGCTTCTACCCCCAAGCCATAAGACTGAACAATTAATCAAATGGCCACCCGGACTATTTACATTGACACCCATTTGTTTTTACACTGCTGCTACTACTCGCTGTTTATTATCTATGCATAGTCACTTTACCCCAACCTACATGTACAAATGACCTCGACTGACCTGTACCCCGCACATTGACTCAGTACCGGTACCCCCTGTTGATAGCCTCATTATTTTATTGTGTTACTTTTTGTTATATTTTTTAATTGAGATTATTTAGTAAATATTTTCTTAACTCTATTTATTGAACTGCATTGTTGGTTAAGGGCTTGTAAGTAAGCATTTCATGGTAAGGTCTACACCTATTGTATTCAGCACATGTGACAAATACAATTTGATTTGAACCGTAATATATAGAATGAGACAGAGAGAAGAGGGGGTGAACCGTAGTATATAGAATGAGACAGAGAGAAGAGGGGGTGAACCGTAGTATATAGAATGAGACAGAGAGAAGAGGGGGGGAACCGTAGTATATAGAATGAGACAGAGAAGAGGGGGTGAACCGTAGTATATAGAATGAGACAGAGAAGAGGGGGTGAACCGTAGTATATAGAATGAGACAGAGAGAAGAGGCGGTGAACCGTAGTATATAGAATGAGACAGAGAGAAGAGGGGGTGAACCGTAGTATATAGAATGAGACAGAGAGAAGAGGGGGGGAACCGTAGTATATAGAATGAGACAGAGAGAAGAAGGGGTGAACCGTAGTATATAGAATGAGACAGAGAGAAGAGGGGTGAACCGTAGTATATAGAATGAGACAGAGAGAAGAGGGGGTGAACCGTAGTATATAGAATGAGACAGAGAGAAGAGGGGGTGAACCATAGTATATAGAATGAGACAGAGAGAAGAGGGGTGAACCGTAGTATATAGAATGAGACAGAGAAGAGGGGTGAACCGTAGTATATAGAATGAGACAGAGAGAAGAGGGGGTGAACTGTAGTATATAGAATGAGACAGAGAGAAGAGGGGGTGAACTGTAGTATATAGAATGAGACAGAGAGAAGAGGGGGTGAACCGTAGTATATAGAATGAGACAGAGTAGAGGGGGTGAACCGTAGTATATAGAATGAGACAGAGTAGAGGGGGTGAACCGTAGTATATAGAATGAGACAGAGAGAAGAGGGGGTGAACTGTAGTATATAGAATGAGACAGAGAGAAGAGGGGGTGAACCGTAGTATATAGAATGAGACAGAGTAGAGGGGGTGAACTGTAGTATATAGAATGAGACAGAGAGAAGAGGGGGTGAACCGTAGTATATAGAATGAGACAGAGAAGAGGGGGTGAACCGTAGTATATAGAATGAGACAGAGAGAAGAGGGGGTGAACCGTAGTATATAGAATGAGACAGAGAAGAGGGGGTGAACCGTAGTATATAGAATGAGACAGAGAGAAGAGGGGGTGAACTGTAGTATATAGAATGAAACAGAGAAGATGGGGTGAACCGTAGTATATAGAATGAGACAGAGAGAAGAGGGGGTGAACCGTAGTATATAGAATGAGACATAGTAGAGGGGGTGAACCGTAGTATATAGAATGAGACAGAGTAGAGGGGGTAAACCGTAGTATATAGAATGAGACAGAGAGAAGAGGGGGTGAACCGTAGTATATAGAATGAGACAGAGAGAAGAGGGGGTGAACCGTAGTATATAGAATGACACAGAGAAGAGGGGGTGAACCTTAGTATATAGAATGAGAGAGAGAGAAGAAGGGGTGAACCGTAGTATATAGAATGAGACAGAGAGAAAAGGGGGTGAACCGTAGTATATAGAATGAAACAGAGAGAAGAGGGGGTGAACCGTAGTATATAGAATGAGACAGAGAGAAGAGGGGGTGAACCGTAGTATATAGAATGAGACAGAGTAGAGGGGGTGAACCGTAGTATATAGAATGAGACAGAGAGAAGAGGGGGTGAACCGTAGTATATAGAATGAGACAGAGAGAAGAGGGGGTAAACCGTAGTATATAGAATGAGACAGAGAGAAGAGGGGGTGAACCTTAGTATATAGAATGAAACAGAGAGAAGAGGGGGTGAACCGTAGTATATAGAATGAGACAGAGTAGAGGGGGTGAACCGTAGTATATAGAATGAGACAGAGTAGAGGGGGTAAACCGTAGTATATAGAATGAGACAGAGAGAAGAGGGGGTGAACGGTAGTATATAGAATGAGACAGAGAGAAGAGGGGGTGAACTGTAGTATATAGAATGATACAGAGAGAAGAGGGGGGGAACCGTAGTATATAGAATGAGACAGAGAAGAGGAGGTGAACCGTAGTATATAGAATGAGACAGCGAAGAGGGGGTGAACCGTAGTATATAGAATGAGACAGAGAAGAGGGGGTGAACCGTAGTATATAGAATGAGACAGAGAGAAGAGGGGGTGAACCGTAGTATATAGAATGAGACAGAGAGTAGAGGGGGTGAACCGTAGTATATAGAATGAGACAGAGAAGAGGGGGTGAACTGTAGTATATAGAATGAGACAGAGAGTAGAGGGGGTGAACCGTAGTATATAGAATGAGACAGAGAAGAGGGGGTGAACCGTAGTATATAGAATGAGACAGAGAAGAGGGGGTGAACCATAGTATATAGAATGAGACAGAGAAGAGGGGTGAACCGTAGTATATAGAATGAGACAGAGAGAAGAGGGGGTGAACCGTAGTATATAGAATGAGACAGAGAGAAGAGGGGGTGAACCTTAGTATATAGAATGAGACAGAGAGAAGAGGGGGTGAACCGTAGTATATAGAATGATACAGAGAAGAGGGGGTGAACCGTAGTATATAGAATGAGACAGAGAGAAGAGGGGGTGAACCGTAGTATATAGAATGAGACAGAGAGAAGAGGGGGTGAACCGTAGTATATAGAATGAGACAGAGAAGAGGGGGTGAACCGTAGTATATAGAATGAGACAGAGAGAAGAGGGGGTGAACTGTAGTATATAGAATGAGACAGAGAAGAGGGGGTGAACCGTAGTATATAGAATGAGACAGAGAGAAGAGGGGGTGAACCTTAGTATATAGAATGAGAGAGAGAGAAGAAGGGGTGAACCGTAGTATATAGAATGAGACAGAGAGAAAAGGGGGTGAACCGTAGTATATAGAATGAAACAGAGAGAAGAGGGGGTGAACCGTAGTATATAGAATGAGACAGAGAGAAGAGGGGGTGAACCGTAGTATATAGAATGAGACAGAGAGAAGAGGGGGTGAACCGTAGTATATAGAATGAGACAGAGAGAAGAGGGGGTGAACCTTAGTATATAGAATGAGACAAAGAGAAGAGGGGGTGAACCTTAGTATATAGAATGAAACAGAGAGAAGAGGGGGTGAACCGTAGTATATAGAATGAGACAGAGTAGAGGGGGTGAACCGTAGTATATAGAATGAGACAGAGTAGAGGGGGTAAACCGTAGTATATAGAATGAGACAGAGAGAAGAGGGGGTGAACGGTAGTATATAGAATGAGACAGAGAGAAGAGGGGGTGAACTGTAATATATAGAATGAGACAGAGAGAAGAGGGGGTGAACCGTAGTATATAGAATGAGACAGAGAAGAGGGGGTGAACTGTAGTATATAGAATGAGACAGAGAAGAGGGGGTGAACCGTAGTATATAGAATGAGACAGAGAAGAGGGGGTGAACCGTAGTATATAGAATGAGACAGAGAGAAGAGGGGGTGAACCGTAGTATATAGAATGAGACAGAGAGTAGAGGGGGTGAACCGTAGTATATAGAATGAGACAGAGAAGAGGGGGTGAACTGTAGTATATAGAATGAGACAGAGAGTAGAGGGGGTGAACCGTAGTATATAGAATGAGACAGAGAAGAGGGGGTGAACCGTAGTATATAGAATGAGACAGAGAAGAGGGGGTGAACCGTAGTATATAGAATGAGACAGAGAAGAGGGGTGAACCGTAGTATATAGAATGAGACAGAGAGAAGAGGGGGTGAACCGTAGTATATAGAATGAGACAGAGAGAAGAGGGGGTGAACCTTAGTATATAGAATGAGACAGAGAGAAGAGGGGGTGAACCGTAGTATATAGAATGATACAGAGAAGAGGGGGTGAACCGTAGTATATAGAATGAGACAGAGAGAAGAGGGGGTGAACCGTAGTATATAGAATGAGACAGAGAGAAGAGGGGGTGAACCGTAGTATATAGAATGAGACAGAGAAGAGGGGGTGAACCGTAGTATATAGAATGAGACAGAGAGAAGAGGGAGTGAACTGTAGTATATAGAATGAGACAGAGAAGAGGGGGTGAACCGTAGTATATACAGTCAGTGAGGTAACTGAAAAAGAGATGAAAATGAAGAGGTTTGAGATGAGGGAGAATGTATTCGTGATAGAGAGATCTGACTGTGAATTCTAAATGAGATTGGGATTAAGACTAAGACTGGGAACGGTGTTGAGATCTGTGTTGCGGTGGTGGTGACGGAATGCTGTGGATTACAGCTGGGCTCGTGACTGCAGTAATCCCACCATGACTCCGATAATCCACTCAAGTCTTTATATAAGAACCACTCGACCACGGCCAGAGGGAGTGTACACATACAGGTAGGACACAGTAGGTAACTGAACACACAGGTAGGAACCACTACACATTGGTAACTTTAACTGTACACATACCGGTGATTGGCTGCAGTATACACACACACATAGGTAGGATACAGTACAAGTAGGTAACGGTACAGACTTCACACAGTGTGTGTGACTGTGTGTGAGAGAGAGCGAGACGGTGAATCCCAAACCGCCCCCTAGCCCCTACCAACTCCCTTGGAGGGCCACCCGTTGTCACGTGTTGCTGATGAAGCTCAGGGGGTGACTTCCAGAGAGTGGCAATGGGATCAATAAACCCATCAACTTCGGGACACACTCCTGACTTGAATGATACAATTTGTGTTCCACTTTTAAATAATAAAAAAAAGCATGACATTCGAATGAACAAATCCCCCTATCGTTTTACAAGATATACATCTCAGTAACAGTTAAACATTTAGTTTGGGAGGCATTTCATCTTTTACATGTGTCATGTTTCGAAATCCGACAAACAAATGCATGTGGTGTAAAGTACTTAAGTAAAAATAATTTCAAGTACTACCTCAGTCGTTTTTGGGGGTATCTGTACTTTACTTGTCACGCCCTGACCGTAGATTGCTTCTCTCTTTCTCATTATATATACTACGGTTCACCCCCTCTTCTCTCTGTCTCTCTCATTCTATATACTCCTGCTATTTTTAGTTTGGTCAGGGTGTGATGTGGGTGGGTATTCTATGTTGTAGGTCTAGGTTTTCTATTTCTATGTGTTTGGCCTAGTATGGTTCTCAATCAGAGGCAGCTGTCTATCGTTGTCTCTGATTGGGAGCCATACTTAGGTAGCCTGTTTTCCCACTTTTGTTTGTGGGTGGTTATTTTCTGGTCAGTGTTTGTTGCACCTGTCAGAACTGTTTGTTGGTCGTTTTGTTGTTTTGTTCGTGTATTCATCTTGATTAAAAGTATTATGGATACGTACCACGCTGCACTTTGGTCCTCCTCTCCTTCTCTCGACGACAATCGTTACATTACTATTTATATTTTTGACTACTTTTACTTTTACTTCACTACATTCCCTAAGAAAATATTGTACTTTTTAGTCCATACATTTTCCCTGACACCCCAAAGTATTTAGGACAGGACAGGAAAATGTTCCAGTTCATGCACTTATCAACAGAACACTAAACCCTGATCATCCCTACTGCCTCTGATCTGGTGGGCTCATTAAACACACATGCTAAATGTTGGAGTCTGCCCCTGGCTATCCGTACATTTAAAAAAGATTTGCTCAATATAAGGAATTTGCTTAATATATTTATACTTTTGATACTTAAGTATATTTTATAGATTACATTTACTTTTGATACTTAAATATATTTAAAACCCTATACTTTTAGACATTTACTCAAGTAGTATTTTACTGGGTAACTTTCACTTTTACTTGAGTAATTTTCTATTAAGCTATCTTTACTTTTACAGTGCCTTGCGAAAGTATTCACCCCCCTTGGCATTTTTCCTATTTTGTTGCCTTACAACCTGGAACTAAAATATATTTTTGGGGGGTTTGTATCTTTTGATTAACACAACATGCCTATCCACTTTGAAGATGCAAAATATTTTTTATTGTAAAACCAACAAGAAATAAGACAAAAAAACAGAAAACTTGAGCGTGCATAACTATTCACCACCCAAAGTCAATTTTTGTAGAGCCACCTTTTGCAGAAATTACAGCTGCAAGTCTCTTGGGATATGTCTCTATAAGCTTGGCACATCTAGCCACTGGGATTTTTGACCATTCTTCAAGGCAAAACTGCTCCAGCTCCTTCAAGTTGGATGGGCTCCTGCTGGTGTACAGCAATCTTTAAGTCATACCACAGATTCTGAATTGGATTGAGGTCTGGGCTTTGACTAGGCCATTCCAAGACATTTAAATGTTTCCCCTTAAACCACTCGAGTGTTGCTTTAGCAGTATCCTTAGGGTCATTGTCCTGCTGGAAGGTGAACCTGTGTCCCAGTCTCAAATCTCTGGAAGACAAACAGGTTTCCCTCAAGAATTTCCCTGTATTTAGCGCCATCCATCATTCCTTCAATTCTGAGTAGTTTCCCAGTCCCTGCCGATGAAAAACATCCCCACAGCATGATGCTGCCACCACCATGCTTCACTGTGTGTTCTTGGTGTTCTCGGGGTGATGGGTTTGTGCCAGACATAGCATTTTCCTTGATGGTCTAAAAGCTCAATTTTAGTCTCATCTGACCAGGGTACCTTCTTCCATATGCTCTGTGGAGTGTACGGCTTAAAGTGGTCCTATGGACACGTACTCCAATCTCCGCTGTGGAGCTTTGCAGCTCCTTCATGGTTATCTTTGTTCTCTTTGTTGCGTCTCTGATTAATGCCCTCCTTGCCTGGTCTGTGAGTTTTGGTGGCTAGCCCTCTCTTGGCAGGTTTGTTGCGGTGCCATATTCTTTCCATTTTTAATAATGGATTTAATGGTGCTCCTTGGGATGTTCAAAGTTTCTGATATTTTTTTTAGAACCCAACCCTGATCTGTACTTCTCCACAACTTTGTCCCTGACCTGTTTGGAGAGCTCCTTGGTCTTCATGGTGCCACTTGCTTGGTTGTGCCCCT
Source organism: Salvelinus fontinalis (assembly GCF_029448725.1). NCBI lineage: Eukaryota > Metazoa > Chordata > Actinopteri > Salmoniformes > Salmonidae > Salvelinus > Salvelinus fontinalis. Next base: position 1,136,443 of record NW_026600211.1, on the reverse strand, counting down.
TGTTTAGTGGTGTTGCAGACTCTGGGGACTTTCAGAACAGGTGTATATATACTGAGATAATGTGACAGATCATGTGACACTTAGATTGCGCACAGGTGGACTTTATTTAATTAATTATGTGACTTCTGAATGTAATTGGTTGCACTAGATCTTATTTAGAGGCTTCATAGCAAAGGGGGTGAATACATATGGACACACCACTTTTCTGTTTTTTTTTCCATTTCAGTTATTTTTTTCATTTCACTTCACCAATTTGGACTATTTTGTATATGTCCATTACATGAAATACAAATAAAATCCATTTACATTACAGGTTGTAATGCAACAAAATAGGAAAAATGCCAAGGGGGGTGAGTACTTTTGCAAGGCACTGTACTCAAGTCTGACAATTGGGTACTTTTTCCACTTACTGCATGTGACAAATAATTAGACACCTACATTCTTTTGTGTGAAACTGCACAAACTCTAAAATAAGTGGTGCCTAATGGGATTCCACTTAGTTCTGAAATCAACAGCATTGCTGGCTCGGTTGAAGTGGTTATCGCAGAGTCTAAATAGCACCTACACCCTCCATCATTTTCACTTCCTCAGCTTTGGTACACTGGTAGAGAGGCGTGTGAACGCGCAAATGGAGGGCAGAGGAGGTGATTTGGGATTCAGCTAGAGAGAGAGAGAAAAAGTGAGAGAAAGTTGACAGGGAAGGTGTCCCCGTGAAATTGCGATGCACGACCCTAACCTTTGCCTGCAGCAGTATACTCTATGTAAGCTAGGCACAGAATGTGACCTGCTCTGTTGTGTTGGTTAACTTCATTATCAGTGGGTCAATTGATTATCTTCTTGGACAGACACAGAACAGCCATCAGAACATCACATTCTGTCTTCTACACAGAGGGCATTATCAACTAACCACCTATAAGCCTAGTTTCAAGGAGCAACTGATATGTCCTAAACAGTGATGTAGTGGTAAAAAAAGGTGGGAAAACTATAAACTCCCGTGGTAAACTATAAACTCTTGTGGTAAACTATAAACTCCAGAGGTAAACTATAAACTCCAGAGGTAAACTATAAACTCCAGAGGTAAACTATAAACTCCAGTGGTAAACTATAAACTCCAGAGGTAAACTATAAACTCCAGAGGTAAACTATAAACTCCAGTGGTAAACTATAAACTCCAGAGGTAAACTATAAACTCCAGAGGTAAACTATAAACTCCAGAGGTAAACTATAAACTCCAGAGGTAAACTATAAACTCCAGTGGTAAACTATAAACTCCAGAGGTAAACTATAAACTCCAGTGGTAAACTATAAACTCCAGAGGTAAACTATAAACTCCAGAGGTAAACTATACACTCCAGTGGTAAACTATAAACTCCAGTGGTAAACTATAAACTCCCGTGGTAAACTATAAACTCCAGAGGTAAACTATAAACTCCAGTGGTAAACTACAAACTCCAGAGGTAAACTATAAACTCCCGTGGTAAACTATAAACTCCAGAGGTAAACTATAAACTCCAGTGGTAAACTATAAACTCCAGTGGTAAACTATAAACTCCAGAGGTAAATTATAAACTCCAGAGGTAAACTATAAACTCCAGAGGTAAACTATAAACTCCAGTGGTAAACTATAAACTCCAGTGGTAAACTATAAACTCCAGTGGTAAACTATAAACTCCAGTGGTAAACTATAAACTCCAGTGGTAAACTATAAACTCCAGAGGTAAACTATAAACTCCAGAGGTAAACTATAAACTCCAGTGGTAAACTATAAACTCCAGAGGTAAACTATAAACTCCAGAGGTAAACTATAAACTCCAGTGGTAAACTATAAACTCCAGTGGTAAACTATAAACTCCAGAGGTAAACTATAAACTCCAGTGGTAAACTATAAACTCCAGTGGGCGATTGAGACAAACCACCACCAATATGAACAAAAACGTATTACATTTTTATTACAGCTTGGGGTTAAACACTCCAAGTAGAGAAGTCTAAAGATAAATAATCCACATGGTTACAGAGAAACATTTTGAAATATTTTTTTTAATAGATTTGTACAATTTAAAGAGAGTATGTTAGGGACAGTCTAATGCAAGTCAATGGTACCTATATTAGCATTTTCCAAATCATGTCCAAATCATTTATAAGTAAATTCATTGAGTTACACAATACATTTTGAGATACTTTAGTATAATTTGGACAGGAAACCTCATCATAGTGAGGATATTAATAGTGAGCAATATTCCCTCTAAGCTACGCGTGGGCGTGCAGCTCCCTGGGACTGCCTAGCAGAAAAAATATCAGCCCTCACAGAGAAGCACGAGATTGAACTTCACTCAATTTCTAGTTTTCCCCTTTAGTTAACACTATCAAAGTTTCCCTCTGCTGTGGAAATTGTGATCGAATCAACGCAATATTAGCCAGTTTCAATCCAGCATACTGAAACAAAACGAACTCTGCAAGAGATTTTCTTGTAGGAAGAGTGCATTGAGTAGGATTCTATTGCATTGACAGGCAGACTCAGGCCCATACTCTACACAGACTGGTGCACCATAACCAATCAGAGCTGCAGTATCCCTATATGCAAATAGACCATTGCCATATATGGATTTGCATGTAGCCAGTTGTGTACATTTGTTCATATTCTTTGCTAGTGAGTTATTAGCCCAATTATAGCTAGTTTCTAGTCAGCAACGGGGAAGTGGTTGCTTCCTACAAGAGCACAAAACGTGTGCATCTCTTTGAAACACAAGTAACAAACAAAAAATATATTGTAGCCACTTATATCTGTTCAAAATGTTGTTTGTCTATGGATATCTAAATCTTGTCAAACTTCAAAAAGACATTTTCCTTAAAAGGGGGGTGTGTTCCCATAACATACCCTATTATTAGCGTGTTGATTGTATTTGTAGGCCAATAGGGAAGGTAGACCATGGGGAGATGTTCATAAAGAAACCTGTCTTCTTTAAGTACTTCCATTTGTTTGATAAAATTAGCACAGATTTTCTCAGTGGACCTCACATGGGGCTCTGACCTGTAGTATGGGAACTACTGTACTAATCTTCCTCTCTCTTTGTGTCTCCTCTGTCTCCTCCTCCATGCATCACAGCCTGCCTCAGCCTCACCACCATCTGTCTCACCAGTACTCTCTGTAAAGCAAAGTTATGATGAGACTTAGTAGCCTGCTGAGGTCAGGCTCCATTTAAGATTAGCTTCTTACTTCATCCTTCTAGCCAACTAGCTAGCTAATTGGCTAACACTAGGCAGAGCCGAGCCCTTTAACGTTACTGAAATACGAATAGAAGTCTCTACCAGCAGCTAGCCACTTACTTGACATATCTACACTGAGTGTAAAAAACATTAAGAACATCTGCTCTTTCCATGACAGACTGACCAGGTGAATCCAGGTTAAAGATATGATCCCTTATTTATATCACTTGTTAAATCCACTTCACTCAGTGTAGAAGGTGATGAGACAGGAACCTTTTCTCAATAGGGGGTGCTGTTTTCACTTTGTAAAAATTTCATTCCCAAATGAAACTGCCTCGTACTCAATTCTTGCTCGTACAATATGCATATTATTATTACTATTGGATAGAAAACACTCTCTAGTTTCTAAAACCGTTTGAATTATATCTGTGAGTAAAACAGAACTCAAGTTGGAGCAATTTTCCTATGAGGAAGTGAGAAATCTGAAATCAGTCAGGCTGTTCTGAGGTCAGTTTATTAATTTGCAAGTCGTCTATTGGTCGAGATGCACTGCATACGCCTTCCCCTGGATGTCAGCAAATAGTGAGAATTGGAATGGTGTTGCTAGGCAGATCTGAGGCCATATAAATGGACTGGGAACGTGGGGTCCAGTCTTTCCTTCGTTCGCCATGACGCAAGACAGACCTCAGGATGGCGTTCTAGAAAGCTCCCGTTATAGCCCTTAGATATATCCGGCTCTGATTTTATTCGATATAGGTGTTAAAGACATCATAATGTTGTTATTTTAAACCGAGTTATATCAGTTTATATCAGTATATTGCGATTTTCGGATATTTCTTTGTGCTGCGTTCTAGTGAGTTGGGCACGTCTGGGCCACATGGCTAATGTTTACTGGTAATTCCAAAGTTGAAGGCGACAATCTACAACCGAGCAACGATTCTTTTGGACAAAGGACAACTTGCCCAAGATTCTGATGGGAGCTCATCAAAAAGTAAGAACTATTTATGATGTTAATTCGTTGTTCTGTTGAAAAATGTAAAACTCATATTCCGCCATTAATTTCGGTGCGGTCTCGCTTTAACGCACGCTGTATGTCGTAGTAAAGTTAATTTTAAAAATCTAACACAGCGGTTGCATTGAGAACTAATGTATCTTTCATTTGCTGTCCAACCTGTATTTTTTAGTCAAGTTTATGATTAGTTACTGATTAGATTAGGTGCCTCTCCCAAGATTTCTCCCAACATTTTGTTGGCAGCTTGGCTACTATTCTCATTGTATAACCACGATTTGTGCCGCTATATATGCACATTTTCGAACAAACTCTATATGTATTGTGTAATATGATGTTATAGGACTGTCATCTGAAGAAGTTTGAGAAGGTTAGTGAAAAAATTAATATCTTTTGCTGGTTTATTCGTTATCGCTATTGTTGGCTTGAATCAATGCTGTTGTGTGGTTGGCTATTGTAGTAAGCTAATATAATGCTATATTGTGTTTTCGCTGTAAAACACTTAAAAAATCTGAAATATTGGCTGGATTCACAAGATCTTTGTCTTTCATTTGCTGTACGCTGTGTATTTTTCATAAATGTTTTATGATGAGTATTTAGGTAATTCACGTTGGTCTCTGTAGTTATTCTAGTTGCTTTGGTGAGAGTTGTGATGGTGGCTGCAATGTAAAACTATGATTTATACCTGAAATATGCACATTTTTCTAACAAAACATATGCTATACAATAAACATGTTATCAGGCTGTCATCTGATGAAGTTGTTTCTTGGTTAGTGACTATTTATATCTTTATTTGGTCGAAATTGTGATAGCTACCTATGCAGGAAAAAAATGGTGGGAAAAAAAAGTTGTCTTTTGCTATCGGGGTTAGCTAATAGAAATACATATTGTGTCTTCCCTGTAAAACATTTTAAAAATCAGAAATTATGGCTAGATTCACAAGATGTGTATCTTTCATCTGGTGTCATGGACTTGTGATTTAATGATATTTAGATGCTAGTATTTACTTGTGACGCTATGCTAGGCTATGCTAGTCATCTTTTTTACTGAAGGGGGTGCTCCCGGATCCGGGATTGTGTGCAAGTAGAAGTTTTAAAGAAGGATTTTTAGACAATTGAGACATAGATTGCGTATGTGTGTTATTCAGAGGGTGAATGTGCAAGACAAAAGATGTAAGTGCCTTTGAACGGGGTATGGTAGTACTTCGGGCTGGGGTAGCTCATGTCACGTCTCATGGCCTGTGCCGTGACTCACGAGAGGGCGGAGTTAACCATTTGAGAGTGGTGAATGTACAGCTAACAAGGCAAATCTGGGAGGGGCAGGCGAACATACCCCATCCTGACCACACTACCCCATCCTGACCACACTACCCCATCCTGACCAAACTACCCCATCCTGACCACACTACCCCATCCTGACTACACTACCCCATCCTGACATCACAACCCCATCCTGACTACACTACCCCATCCTGACAACACTACGCCATCCTGACAACACTACCCCATCCTGACTACACTAACCCATCCTGACAACACTACCCCATCCTGACATCACTACCCCATCCTGACTACACTACCCCATCCTGACTACACTACCCCCATCCTGACAACACGACCCCATCCTGACTACACTACACCATCCTGACCACACTACCCCATCCTGACAACACTACCCCATCCTGACATCACTACCCCATCCTGACTACACTACCCCATCCTGACTACACCACCCCATCCTGACCACACCACCCCATCCTGACCACACTACCCCATCCTGACATCACTACCCCATCCTGACAACACTACCCAATCCTGACTACAGTACCCCATCCTGACTACACTACCCCATCCTGACATCACTACCCCATCCTGACATCACTACCCCATCCTGACATCACTACCCCATCCTGACTACACTACCCCATCCTGACTACACTACCCCATCCTGACTACACTACCCCGCCCTGACTACACTACCTCATCCTGACTACACTACCCCATCCTGACTACACTACCCCATCCTGACAACACTACCTTATACTGACTACACTACCCCATCCTGACTACACTACCCCATCCTGACTACACTACCCCATCCTGACTACACTACCTCATCCTGACTACACTACCCCATCCTGACTACACTACCCCATCCTGACTACACTACCCCATCCTGACTACACTACCCCATCCGAACAACACGATCCCCATCCTGACAACACTACCCCATCCTGACAACACTACCCCATCCGAACAACATGATCCCCATCCTAACAACACTACCCCACCCTAACAACACTACCCCATCCTGACTACACAATCCCCATCCTAACAACACTACCTCATCCTGACTACACTACCCCATCCTGACAACACTACCCCATCCTGACTAAACTACCCCATCCTGACTACACTACCCCATCCTGACTACACAATCCCCATCCTAACAACACTACCTCATCCTGACTACACTACCCCATCCTGACAACACTACCTCATCCTGACTACACTACCCCATCCTGACTACACTACCCCATCCTGACAAGACTACGTCCATCCTGACAAGACTACCCCATCCTGACAACACTACCCCATCATGACAACACTGCTCCATCCTGACAACACTACCCCATCCTGACAACACTACCCCATCCTGACAACATCCTGACAACACTACCCAGTCCTCACATCACGACCCCATCCTGACAACACTACCCCATCCTGACAAAACTACCCCAGCCTGACATTACTACCCCAGCCTGACTACACTACCCCATCCGGACATCACTACCCCATCCTCACAACACTACCCCATCCTGACTACACCACCCCATCCTGACTACACTACCCCATCCTGACTACAGTACTCATCCTGACTACACTACCCCATCCTGACAACACTACCCCAGCCTGACAACACCACCCCATCCTGACATCACTACCCCGTCCTGACATCACTACCCCAACCTGACTACACTACCCCATCCTGACAACACTACCCCATCCTGACTACACTACCCCATCCTGACTACACTACCCCATCCTGACATCACTACCCCGTCCTGACATCACTACCCAATCCTAACTACACTACCCCATCCTGACAACACTACCCCATCCTGACAACACTACCCCATCCTGACTACACTACCCCATCCTGACTACACTACCCCATCCTGACTACACTACCCCATCCTGACTACACTACCTCATCCTGACTAAACTACCCCAGCCTGACAACACAACCCCATCCTGACAACACTACCTCATCCTGACAACACCACCCCATCCTGACTACACCACCCCATCCTGACAACACTACCCAATCCGAACAACACTACCCCATCCTAACAACACTACCCCATCCTGACTACACAATCCCCATCCTAACAACACTACCTCATCCTGACTACAATACCCCATCCTAAAAAACTACCCCATCCTGACAACACTACCCCATCCTGCCAACACTACCCCATCCTGACAACACTACCCCATCCTGACAACACTACCCCAGCCTGACTTTACTACCCCAGCCTGACTACACTACCCCAGCCTGACAACACTACCCCATCCTCACATCACTACCCCATCCTGACAAAACTACCCCAGCCTGACATTACTACCCCAGCCTGACTACACTACCCCAGCCTGACTACACTACCCCAGCCTGACAACACTACCCCATCCTGACAACACTACCCCATCCTGACAACACTACCCCATCCTGACAACACTACCCCATCCTGACTACACCACCCCATCCTGACTACACTACCCCATCCTGACAACACTACCCCATCCTCACATCACTACCCCATCCTGACTACACTACCCCATCCTGACAACACTACCCCATCCTCACATCACTACCTCATCCTGACTACACTACCCAAGCCTGACTACACTACCCGATCCTGACAACACTACCCCATCCTGACAACACTACCCCATCCTGACAACACTACCCAATCCTGACAACACTACCCCATTCTGACAACACTACCCCATCCTGACAACACTACCCCATCCTGACTACACTACCCCATCCTGACATCACTACCCCATCCTGACAACACTACCCAATCCTGACTACAGTACCCCATCCTGACTACACTACCCCATCCTGACATCACTACCCCATCCTGACATCACTACCCCATCCTGACATCACTACCCCATCCTGACTACATTACCCCATCCTGACTACACTACCCCATCCTGACTACACTACCCCGTCCTGACTACACTACCTCATCCTGACTACACTACCCCATCCTGACTACACTACCCCATCCTGACAACACTACCTTATACTGACTACACTACCCCATCCTGACTACACTACCCCATCCTGACTACACTACCCCATCCTGACTACACTACCCCATCCTGACTACACTACCCCATCCTGACTACACTACCCCATCCTGACTACACTACCCCATCCGAACAACACGATCCCCATCCTGACAACACTACCCCATCCTGACAACACTACCCCATCCGAACAACATGATCCCCATCCTAACAACACTACGCCACCCTAACAACACTACCCCATCCTGACTACACAATCTCCATCCTAACAACACTACCTCATCCTGACTACACTACCCCATCCTGACAACACTACCCCATCCTGACTAAACTACCCCATCCTGACTACACTACCCCATCCTGACTACACAATCCCCATCCTAACAACACTACCTCATCCTGACTACACTACCCCATCCTGACAACACTACCCCATCCTGACTACACTACCCCATCCTGACTACACTACCCCATCCTGACAACACTGCCCCATCCTGACTACACTACCCCATCCTGACTACACTACCCCATCCTGACAACACTGCCCCATCCTGATAACACTACCCCATCCTGACAACATCCTGACAACACTACCCCATCCTCACATCACGACCCCATCCTGACAACACTACCCCATCCTGACAACACTACCCCAGCCTGACATTACTACCCCAGCCTGACTACACTACCCCATCCTGACATCACTACCCCATCCTCACAACACTACCCCATCCTGACTACACTACCCCATCCTGACTACACTACCCCATCCTGACATCACTACCCCATCCTGACAACACTACCCAATCCTGACTACAGTACCCCATCCTGACTACACTACCCCATCCTGACATCACTACCCCATCCTGACATCACTACCCCATCCTGACATCACTACCCCATCCTGACTACACTACCCCATCCTGACTACACTACCCCATCCTGACTACACTACCCCGTCCTGACTACACTACCTCATCCTGACTACACTACCCCATCCTGACTACACTACCCCATCCTGACAACACTACCTTATACTGACTACACTACCCCATCCTGACTACACTACCCCATCCTGACTACACTACCCCATCCTGACTACACTACCCCATCCTGACTACACTACCTCATCCTGACTACACTACCCCATCCTGACTACACTACCCCATCCTGACTACACTACCCCATCCGAACAACACGATCCCCATCCTGACAACACTACCCCATCCTGACAACACTACCCCATCCGAACAACATGATCCCCATCCTAACAACACTACCCCACCCTAACAACACTACCCCATCCTGACTCCACAATCCCCATCCTAACAACACTACCTCATCCTGACTACACTACCCCATCCTGACAACACTACCCCATCCTGACTAAACTACCCCATCCTGACTACACTACCCCATCCTGACTACACAATCCCCATCCTAACAACACTACCTCATCCTGACTACACTACCCCATCCTGACAACACTACCTCATCCTAACAACACTACCTCATCCTGACTACACTACCCCATCCTCACATCACGACCCCATCCTGACAACACTACCCCATCCTGACAACACTACCCCAGCCTGACATTACTACCCCAGCCTGACTACACTACCCCATCCTGACATCACTACCCCATCCTCACAACACTACCCCATCCTGACTACACCACCCCATCCTGACTACACTACCCCATCCTGACTACTGTACTCATCCTGACTACACTACCCCATCCTGACAACACTACCCCAGCCTGACAACACCACCCCATCCTGACATCACTACCCCGTCCTGACATCACTACCCCATCCTGACTACACTACCCCATCCTGACTACACTACCCCGTCCTGACATCACTACCCAATCCTAACTACACTACCCCATCCTGACAACACTACCCCATCCTGACAACACTACCCCATCCTGACTACACTACCCCATCCTGACTACACTACCCCATCCTGACTACACTACCCCATCCTGACTACACTACCTCATCCTGACTACACTACCCCAGCCTGACAACACAACCCCATCCTGACAACACTACCTCATCCTGACAACACCACCCCATCCTGACTACACCACCACATCCTGACAACACTACCCCATCCGAACAACACTACCCCATCCTAACAGCACTACCCCATCCTGACTACACAATCCCCATCCTAACAACACTACCTCATCCTGACTACAATACCCCATCCTAAAAAACTACCCCATCCTGACAACACTACCCCATCCTGCCAACACTACCCCATCCTGACAACACTACCCCATCCTGACAACACTACCCCAGCCTGACTTTACTACCCCAGCCTGACTACACTACCCCAGCCTGACAACACTACCCCATCCTGACAACACTACCCCATCCTCACATCACTACCCCATCCTGACAACACTACCCCAGCCTGACATTACTACCCCAGCCTGACTACACTACCCCAGCCTGACTACACTACCCCAGCCTGACAACACTACCCCATCCTGACAACACTACCCCATCCTCACAACACTACCCCGTCCTGACTACACTACCCCATCCTGACAACACTACCCCATCCTCACATCACTACCTAATCCTGACTACACTACCCAATCCTGACTACACTACCCCATCCTGACTACACTACCCCATCCTGACTACACGACCCCATCCTGACAACACTAACCCATCCTCACATCACTACCTCATCCTGACTACACTACCCAATCCTGACAACACTACCCTATTCTGACATCACTACCCCATCCTGACAACACTACCCCATCCTGACAACACTACCCCATCCTGACAACACTACCCCATCCTGACAACACTACCCAATCCTGACAACACTACCCTATTCTGACAACACTACCCCATCCTGACAACACTACCCCATCCTGACTACACTACCCCATCCTGACATCACTACCCCATCCTGACAACACTACCCCAGCCTGACAACACTACCCCATCCTGACAACACTACCCCAGCCTGACAACACTACACCATCCTGACAACACTACCCCATCCTGACAACACTACCCCATCCTGACAACAGTACCCCATCCTGACAACACTACCCCATCCTGACAACACTACCCCATCCTGACAACACTACCCCATCCTGACAACACTACCCCATCCTGACAACACCACCCCATCCTGACATCACTACCCCATCCTGACAACACTACCCCATCCTGACATCACTACCCCATCCTGACTACACTACCCCATCCTGACAACACCACCCCATCCTGACATCACTACCCCATCCTGACAACACTACCCTAGCCTGACAACACTACCCCATCCTGACATCACTACCCCATCCTGACAACACTACCCCAGCCTGACAACACTACCCCATCCTGACAACACTACCCCATCCTGACTACACTACCCCAGCCTGACAACACTACCCCATCCTGACTACACTACCCCATCCTGACTACACTACCCCATCCTGACTACACTACCCCATCCTGACTACACTACCCCATCCTGACTACACTACCTCAGCCTGACTACACTACCCCATCCTGACAACACTACCCCAGCCTGACTACACTACCCCATCCTGACAACACTACCCCAGCCTGACAACACCACCCCATCCTGACTACACTACCCCAGCCTGACAACACTACCCCATCCTGACAACACTACCCCAGCCTGACAACACCACCCCATCCTGACTACACTACCCCATCCTGACATCACTACCCCATCCTGACATCACTACCCCCTCCTGACAACACTACGCCATCCTGACAACACTACCCCATCCTGACTACACTAACCCATCCTGACAACACGACCCCATCCTGACATCACTACCCCATCCTGACTACACTACCCCATCCTGACTACACTACGCCCATCCTGACAACACGACCCCATCCTGACTACACTACACCATCCTGACCACACTACCCCATCCTGACAACCCTACCCCATCCCGACAACACTACCCCATCCTGACAACACTACCCCATCCTGACAACACTACCCCATCCTGACATCACTACCCCATCCTGACTACACTACCCCATCCTGACTACACCACCCCATCCTGACTACACAACCTCATCCTAACAACACTACCCCTATCCTGACCACACGACCCCATCCTGACTACACTACACCATCCTGACCACACTACCCCATCCTGACAACCCTACCCCATCCTGACTACACTACCCCATCCTGACTACACTACCCCATCCTGACAACACTACCCCATCCTGACATCACTACCCCATCCTGACTACACTACCCCATCCTGACTACACCACCCCATCCTGACCACACTACCCCATCCTGACAAAACTACCCCATCCTGACTACAGTACCCCATCCTGACAACACTACCCCATTCTGACTACACCACCCCATCCTGACTACACTACCCCATCCTGACATCACTACCCCGTCCTGACATCACTACCCCATCCTGACTACACTACCCCATCCTGACATCACTACCCCATCCTGACAACACTACCCCATCCTGACAACACCACCCCATCCTGACATCACTACCCCATCCTGACAACACTACCCCATCCTGACAACACTACCCCATCCTGACAACACTACCCCATCCTGACATCACTACCCCATCCTGACAACACTACCCCAGCCTGACAACACTACCCCATCCTGACAACACTACCCCATCCTGACATCACTACCCCATCCTGACAACACTACCCCAGCCTGACAACACTACCCCATCCTGACAACACTACCCCATCCTGACTACACTACCCCAGCCTGACAACACTACCCCATCCTGACAACACTACCCCATCCTGACTACACTACCCCATCCTGACTACACTACCTCATCCTGACAACACTACCCCATCCTGACAACACTACCCCAGCCTGACAACAACACCCCATCCTGACTACACTACCCCATCCTGACTACACTACCCCATCCTGACTACACTACCTCATCCTGACTACACTACCCCATCCTGACTACACTACCCCATCCTGACTACACTACCCCATCCTGACTACACTACCCCAGCCTGACTACACTACCCCATCCTGACAACACTACCCCATCCTGACAACACGACCCCATCCTGACTACACTACACCATCCTGACCACACTACCCCATCCTGACAACCCTACCCCATCCTGACTACACTACCCCATCCTGACAACACTACCCCATCCTGACAACACTACCCCATCCTGACATCACTACCCCATCCTGACTACACCACCCCATCCTGACTACACTACCTCATCCTAACAACACTACCCCTATCCTGACCACACGACCCCATCCTGACTACACTACACCATCCTGACATCACTACCCCATCCTGACTACACTACCCCATCCTGACTACACCACCCCATCCTGACTACACTACCTCATCCTAACAACACTACCCCTATCCTGACCACACGACCCCATCCTGACTACACTACACCATCCTGACCACACTACGCCATCCTGACAACACTACCCCATCCTGACTACACTAACCCATCCTGACAACACGACCCCATCCTGACATCACTACCCCATCCTGACTACACCACCCCATCCTGACCACACTACCCCATCCTGACAAAACTACCCCATCCTGACTACAGTACCCCATCCTGACAACACTACCCCATTCTGACTACACCACCCCATCCTGACTACACTACCCCATCCTGACATCACTACCCCGTCCTGACATCACTACCCCATCCTGACTACACTACCCCATCCTGACATCACTACCCCATCCTGACAACACTACCCCATCCTGACAACACCACCCCATCCTGACTACACTACCTCATCCTGACTACACTACCCCAGCCTGACAACACAACCCCATCCTGACAACACTACCTCATCCTGACAACACCACCCCATCCTGACTACACCACCCCATCCTGACAACACTACCCCATCCGAACAACACTACCCCATCCTAACAGCACTACCCCATCCTGACTACACAATCCCCATCCTAACAACACTACCTCATCCTGACTACAATACCCCATCCTAAAAACCTACCCCATCCTGACAACACTACCCCATCCTGCCAACAATACCCCATCCTGACAACACTACCCCATCCTGACAACACTACCCCAGCCTGACTTTACTACCCCAGCCTGACTACACTACCCCAGCCTGACAACACTACCCCATCCTGACAACACTACCCCATCCTCACATCACTACCCCATCCTGACAACACTACCCCAGCCTGACATTACTACCCCAGCCTGACTACACTACCCCAGCCTGACTACACTACCCCAGCCTGACAACACTACCCCATCCTGACAACACTACCCCATCCTCACAACACTACCCCGTCCTGACTACACTACCCCATCCTGACAACACTACCCCATCCTCACATCACTACCTAATCCTGACTACACTACCCAATCCTGACTACACTACCCCATCCTGACTACACTACCCCATCCTGACAACACTACCCCATCCTGACAACACTAACCCATCCTCACATCACTACCTCATCCTGACTACACTACCCAAGCCTGACTACACTACCCGATCCTGACAACACTACCCCATCCTGACAACACTACCCAATCCTGACAACACTACCCTATTCTGACAACACTACCCCATCCTGACAACACTACCCCATCCTGACTACACTACCCCATCCTGACATCACTACCCCATCCTGACAACACTACCCCAGCCTGACAACACTACCCCATCCTGACAACACTACCCCAGCCTGACAACACTACACCATCCTGACAACACTACCCCATCCTGACAACACTACCCCATCCTGACAACAGTACCCCATCCTGACAACACTACCCCATCCTGACAACACTACCCCATCCTGACAACACTACCCCATCCTGACAACACTACCCCATCATGACAACACCACCCCATCCTGACATCACTACCCCATCCTGACAACACTACCCCATCCTGACATCACTACCCCATCCTGACAACACTACCCCATCCTGACAACACCACCCCATCCTGACATCACTACCCCATCCTGACAACACTACCCTAGCCTGACAACACTACCCCATCCTGACATCACTACCCCATCCTGACAACACTACCCCAGCCTGACAACACTACCCCATCCTGAAAACACTACCCCATCCTGACTACACTACCCCAGCCTGACAACACTACCCCATCCTGACTACACTAACCCATCCTGACTACACTACCCCATCCTGACTACACTACCTCAGCCTGACTACACTACCCCATCCTGACAACACTACCCCAGCCTGACAACACCACCCCATCCTGACTACACTACCCCATCCTGACTACACTACCCCATCTTGACTACACTACCTCATCCTGACTATAATACCCCATCCTGACAACACTACCCCATCCTGACTACACTACCCCATCCTGACTACACTACCCCAGCCTGACTACACTACCCCATCCTGACAACACTACCCCAGCCTGACAACACCACCCCATCCTGACTACACTACCCCAGCCTGACAACACTACCCCATCCTGACAACACTACCCCAGCCTGACAACACCACCCCATCCTGACTACACTACCCCATCCTGACATCACTACCCCATCCTGACATCACTACCCCCTCCTGACAACACTACGCCATCCTGACAACACTACCCCATCCTGACTACACTAACCCATCCTGACAACACGACCCCATCCTGACATCACTACCCCATCCTGACTACAGTACCCCATCCTGACTACACTACCCCCATCCTGACAACACGACCCCATCCTGACTACACTACACCATCCTGACATCACTACCCCCTCCTGACAACCCTACCCCATCCTGACAACACTACCCCATCCTGACAACACTACCCCATCCTGACAACACTACCCCATCCTGACATCACTACCCCATCCTGACTACACTACCCCATCCTGACTACACCACCCCATCCTGACTACACTACCTCATCCTAACAACACTACCCCTATCCTGACCACACGACCCCATCCTGACTACACTACACCATCCTGACCACACTACCTCATCCTGACAACCCTACCCCATCCTGACTACACTACCCCATCCTGACTACACTACCCCATCCTGACAACACTACCCCATCCTGACATCACTACCCCATCCTGACTACACTACCCCATCCTGACTACACCACCCCATCCTGACCACACTACCCCATCCTGACAAAACTACCCCATCCTGACTACAGTACCCCATCCTGACAACACTACCCCATTCTGACTACACCACCCCATCCTGACTACACTACCCCATCCTGACATCACTACCCCGTCCTGACATCACTACCCCATCCTGACTACACTACCCCATCCTGACATCACTACCCCATCCTGACAACACTACCCCATCCTGACAACACCACCCCATCCTGACATCACTACCCCATCCTGACAACACTACCCCATCCTGACAACACTACCCCATCCTGACAACACTACCCCATCCTGACATCACTACCCCATCCTGACAACACTAACCCAGCCTGACATCACTACCCCATCCTGACAACACTACCCCATCCTGACAACACCACCCCATCCTGACATCACTACCCCATCCTGACAACACTACCCCATCCTGACAACACTACCCCATCCTGACAACACTACCCCATCCTGACATCACTACCCCATCCTGACAACACTACCCCAGCCTGACAACACTACCCCATCCTGACAACACTACCCCATCCTGACTACACTACCCCAGCCTGACAACACTACCCCATCCTGACAACACTACCCCATCCTGACTACACTACCCCATCCTGACTACACTACCTCAGCCTGACTACACTACCCCATCCTGACAACACTACCCCAGCCTGACAACAACACCCCATCCTGACTACACTACCCCATCCTGACTACACTACCCCATCCTGACTACACTACCTCATCCTGACTACACTACCCCATCCTGACTACACTACCCCATCCTGACTACACTACCCCATCCTGACTACACTACCCCAGCCTGACTACACTACCCCATCCTGACAACACTACCCCATCCTGACAACACGACCCCATCCTGACTACACTACACCATCCTGACCACACTACCCCATCCTGACAACCCTACCCCATCCTGACTACACTACCCCATCCTGACAACACTACCCCATCCTGACAACACTACCCCATCCTGACATCACTACCCCATCCTGACTACACCACCCCATCCTGACTACACTACCTCATCCTAACAACACTACCCCTATCCTGACCACACGACCCCATCCTGACTACACTACACCATCCTGACATCACTACCCCATCCTGACTACACTACCCCATCCTGACTACACCACCCCATCCTGACTACACTACCTCATCCTAACAACACTACCCCTATCTGACCACACGACCCCATCCTGACTACACTACACCATCCTGACCACACTACGCCATCCTGACAACACTACCCCATCCTGACTACACTAACCCATCCTGACAACACGACCCCATCCTGACATCACTACCCCATCCTGACTACACCACCCCATCCTGACCACACTACCCCATCCTGACAAAACTACCCCATCCTGACTACAGTACCCCATCCTGACAACACTACCCCATTCTGACTACACCACCCCATCCTGACTACACTACCCCATCCTGACATCACTACCCCGTCCTGACATCACTACCCCATCCTGACTACACTACCCCATCCTGACATCACTACCCCATCCTGACAACACTACCCCATCCTGACAACACCACCCCATCCTGACAACACTACCCCATTCTGACTACACCACCCCATCCTGACTACACTACCCCATCCTGACATCACTACCCCGTCCTGACATCACTACCCCATCCTGACTACACTACCCCATCCTGACATCACTACCCCATCCTGACAACACTACCCCATCCTGACAACACCACCCCATCCTGACATCACTACCCCATCCTGACAACACTACCCCATCCGGACAACACTACCCCATCCTGACAACACTACCCCATCCTGACATCACTACCCCATCCTGACAACACTGCCCCAGCCTGACAACACTACCCCATCCTGACAACACTACCCCATCCTGACTACACTACCCCAGCCTGACAACACTACCCCATCCTGACAACACTACCCCATCCTGACTACACTACCCCATCCTGACTACACTACCTCAGCCTGACTACACTACCCCATCCTGACAACACTACCCCAGCCTGACAACAACACCCCATCCTGACTACACTACCCCATCCTGACTACACTACCCCATCCTGACTACACTACCTCATCCTGACTACACTACCCCATCCTGACTACACTACCCCATCCTGACTACACTACCCCATCCTGACTACACTACCCCAGCCTGACTACACTACCCCATCCTGACAACACTACCCCATCCTGACAACACTACCCCATCCTGACTACACTACCCCATCCTGACTACACTACCTCAGCCTGACTACACTACCCCATCCTGACAACACTACCCCAGCCTGACAACAACACCCCATCCTGACTACACTACCCCATCCTGACTACACTACCCCATCCTGACTACACTACCTCATCCTGACTACACTACCCCATCCTGACTACACTACCCCATCCTGACTACACTACCCCATCCTGACTACACTACCCCAGCCTGACTACACTACCCCATCCTGACAACACTACCCCATCCTGACAACACGACCCCATCCTGACTACACTACACCATCCTGACCACACTACCCCATCCTGACAACCCTACCCCATCCTGACTACACTACCCCATCCTGACAACACTACCCCATCCTGACAACACTACCCCATCCTGACATCACTACCCCATCCTGACTACACCACCCCATCCTGACTACACTACCTCATCCTAACAACACTACCCCTATCCTGACCACACGACCCCATCCTGACTACACTACACCATCCTGACATCACTACCCCATCCTGACTACACTACCCCATCCTGACTACACCACCCCATCCTGACTACACTACCTCATCCTAACAACACTACCCCTATCCTGACGACACGACCCCATCCTGACTACACTACACCATCCTGACCACACTACGCCATCCTGACAACACTACCCCATCCTGACTACACTAACCCATCCTGACAACACGACCCCATCCTGACATCACTACCCCATCCTGACTACACCACCCCATCCTGACCACACTACCCCATCCTGACAAAACTACCCCATCCTGACTACAGTACCCCATCCTGACAACACTACCCCATTCTGACTACACCACCCCATCCTGACTACACTACCCCATCCTGACATCACTACCCCGTCCTGACATCACTACCCCAT
Organism: Salvelinus fontinalis; assembly: GCF_029448725.1. Taxonomy (NCBI): domain Eukaryota; kingdom Metazoa; phylum Chordata; class Actinopteri; order Salmoniformes; family Salmonidae; genus Salvelinus; species Salvelinus fontinalis. The sequence goes on along the minus strand of NW_026600211.1, from coordinate 1,116,543 downwards.
CCTGACTACACTACCCCATCCTGACATCACTACCCCATCCTGACAACACTACCCCATCGTGACAACACCACCCCATCCTGACAACACTACCCCATTCTGACAACACCACCCCATCCTGACTACACTACCCCATCCTGACATCACTACCCCGTCCTGACATCACTACCCCATCCTGACTACACTACCCCATCCTGACATCACTACCCCATCCTGACAACACTACCCCATCCTGACAACACCACCCCATCCTGACATCACTACCCCATCCTGACAACACTACCCCATCCGGACAACACTACCCCATCCTGACAACACTACCCCATCCTGACATCACTACCCCAGCCTGACAACACCACCCCATCCTGACTACACTACCTCAGCCTGACTACACTACCCCATCCTGACAACACTACCCCAGCCTGACAACAACACCCCATCCTGACTACACTACCCCATCCTGACTACACTACCCCATCCTGACTACACTACCTCATCCTGACTACACTACCCCATCCTGACTACACTACCCCATCCTGACTACACTACCCCATCCTGACTACACTACCCCAGCCTGACTACACTACCCCATCCTGACAACACTACCCCAGCCTGACAACACCACCCCATCCTGACTACACTACCCCAGCCTGACAACACTACCCCATCCTGACAACACTACCCCAGCCTGACAACACCACCCCATCCTGACTACACTACCCCATCCTGACATCACTACCCCATCCTGACATCACTACCCCCTCCTGACAACACTACGCCATCCTGACAACACTACCCCATCCTGACTACACTAACCCATCCTGACAACACGACCCCATCCTGACATCACTACCCCATCCTGACTACACTACCCCATCCTGACTACACTACCCCTATCCTGACAACACGACCCCATCCTGACTACACTACACCATCCTGACCACACTACCCCATCCTGACAACCCTACCCCATCCTGACTACACTACCCCATCCTGACATCACTACCCCATCCTGACAACACTACCCCATCCTGACATCACTACCCCATCCTGACATCACTACCCCATCCTGACTACACCACCCCATCCTGACTACACTACCTCATCCTAACAACACTACCCCTATCCTGACCACACGACCCCATCCTGACCACACTACCCCATCCTGACAACCCTACCCCATCCTGACAACCCTACCCCATCCTGACTACACTACCCCATCCTGACAACACTACCCCATCCTGACAACACTACCCCATCCTGACATCACTACCCCATCCTGACATCACTACCCCATCTTGACCACACCACCCCATCCTGACCACACTACCCCATCCTGACATAACTACCCCATCCTGACTACAGTACCCCATCCTGACAACACTACCCCATTCTGACTACACCACCCCATCCTGACTACACTACCCCATCCTGACATCACTACCTCGTCCTGACATCACTACCCCATCCTGACTACACTACCCCATCCTGACTACACTACCCCATCCTGACTACAGTACCCCATCCTGACAACACTACCCCTTCCTGACTACACCACCCCATCCTGACTACACCACCCCATCCTGACCACACTACCCCATCCTGACATCACTACCCCGTCCTGACATCACTACCCCATCCTGACTACACTACCCCATCCTGACAACACTACCCCATCCTGACTACACTACCCCATCCTGACTACACTACCCCATCCTGACTACACTACCCCATCCTGACTACACCACCCCATCCTGACTACACTACCCCATCCTGACTACACTACCCCATCCTGACTACACTACCCCATCCTGACTACACTACCCCAGCCTGACAACACAACCCCATCCTGACAACACTACCTCATCCTGACTGCACTACCCCATCCTGACTACACCACCCCATCCTGACAACACTACCCCATCCGAACAACACGATCCCCATCCTAACAACACTACCCCACCCTAACAACACTACCCCATCCTGACTACACAATCCCCATCCTAACAACACTACCTCATCCTGACTACAATACCCCATCCTAAAAAACTACCCCATCCTGACTACACTACCCCATCCTGACAACACTACCTCATCCTGACAACACTACCCCATCCTGACAACACTACCCCATCCTGACAACACTACCCCATCCTCACATCACTACCTCATCCTGACTACACTACCCAATCCTGACTACACTACCCCATCCTGACAACACTACCCCATCCTGACAACACTACCCAATCCTGACAACACTACCCCATCCTGACAACACTACCCCATCCTGACAACACTACCTCATCCTGACAACACTACCCCATCCTCACAACACTACCCCATCCTCACAACACTACCCCATCCTCACAACATTACCCCATCCTGACAACACTACCCCATCCTGACAACACTACCCCATCCTGACTACACTACCCCATCCTGACTACACTACCCCATCCTGACAACACTACCCCATCCTGACAACACTACCCAATCCTGACAACCCTACCCCATCCTGACTACACTACCCCATCCTGACAACACTACCCCATCCTGACAACACTACCCCATCCTGACATCACTACCCCATCCTGACTACACTACCCCATCCTGACTACACCACCCCATCCTGACTACACTACCTCATCCTAACAACACTACCCCTATCCTGACCACACGACCCCATCCTGACTACACTACACCATCCTGACCACACTACCCCATCCTGACAACCCTACCCCATCCTGACTACACTACCCCATCCTGACAACACTACCCCATCCTGACAACACTACCCCATCCTGACATCACTACCCCATCCTGACATCACTACCCCATCTTGACCACACCACCCCATCCTGACCACACTACCCCATCCTGACATAACTACCCCATCCTCACAACACTACCCCATCCTCACAACACTACCCCATCCTCACAACATTACCCCATCCTGACAACACTACCCCATCCTGACAACACTACCCCATCCTGACTACACTACCCCATCCTGACTACACTACCCCATCCTGACAACACTACCCCATCCTGACAACACTACCCAATCCTGACAACCCTACCCCATCCTGACTACACTACCCCATCCTGACAACACTACCCCATCCTGACAACACTACCCCATCCTGACATCACTACCCCATCCTGACTACACTACCCCATCCTGACTACACCACCCCATCCTGACTACACTACCTCATCCTAACAACACTACCCCTATCCTGACCACACGACCCCATCCTGACTACACTACACCATCCTGACCACACTACCCCATCCTGACAACCCTACCCCATCCTGACTACACTACCCCATCCTGACAACACTACCCCATCCTGACAACACTACCCCATCCTGACATCACTACCACATCCTGACATCACTACCCCATCTTGACCACACCACCCCATCCTGACCACACTACCCCATCCTGACATAACTACCCCATCCTGACTACAGTACCCCATCCTGACAACACTACCCCATTCTGACTACACCACCCCATCCTGACCACACTACCCCATCCTGACATCACTACCCCGTCCTGACATCACTACCCCATCCTGACTACACTACCCCATCCTGACAACACTACCCCATCCTGACTACACTACCCCATCCTGACTACACTACCCCATCCTGACTACACTACCCCATCCTGACTACACCACCCCATCCTGACTACACTACCCCATCCTGACTACACTACCCCATCCTGACTACACTACCCCATCCTGACTACACTACCCCAGCCTGACAACACAACCCCATCCTGACAACACTACCTCATCCTGACTGCACTACCCCATCCTGACTACACCACCCCATCCTGACAACACTACCCCATCCGAACAACACGATCCCCATCCTAACAACACTACCCCACCCTAACAACACTACCCCATCCTGACTACACAATCCCCATCCTAACAACACTACCTCATCCTGACTACAATACCCCATCCTAAAAAACTACCCCATCCTGACTACACTACCCCATCCTGACAACACTACCTCATCCTGACAACACTACCCCGTCCTGACAACACTACCCCATCCTGACAACACTACCCCATCCTCACATCACTACCTCATCCTGACTACACTACCCAATCCTGACTACACTACCCCATCCTGACAACACTACCCCATCCTGACAACACTACCCAATCCTGACAACACTACCCCATCCTGACAACACTACCCCATCCTGACAACACTACCTCATCCTGACAACACTACCCCATCCTCACAACACTACCCCATCCTCACAACACTACCCCATCCTCACAACATTACCCCATCCTGACAACACTACCCCATCCTGACAACACTACCCCATCCTGACTACACTACCCCATCCTGACTACACTACCCCATCCTGACAACACTACCCCATCCTGACAACACTACCCAATCCTGACAACACTACCCCATCCTGACAACACTACCCCATCCTGACATCACTACCCCATCTTGACTACACCACCCCATACTGACCACACTACCCCATCCTGACAAAACTACCCCATCCTGACTACAGTACCCCATCCTGACAACACTACCCCATTCTGACTACACCACCCCATCCTGACTACACTACCCCATCCTGACATCACTACCTCGTCCTGACATCACTACCCCATCCTGACTACACTACCCCATCCTGACTACACTACCCCATCCTGACAACACTACCCCATCCTGACTACACCACCCCATCCTGACTACACCACCCCATCCTGACCACACTACCCCATCCTGACATCACTACCCCGTCCTGACATCACTACCCCATCCTGACTACACTACCCCATCCTGACAACACTACCCCATCCTGACTACACTACCCCATCCTGACTACACTACCCCATCCTGACTACACTACCCCATCCTGACTACACCACCCCATCCTGACTACACTACCCCATCCTGACTACACTACCCCATCCTGACTACACTACCCCATCCTGACTACACTACCCCAGCCTGACAACACAACCCCATCCTGACAACACTACCTCATCCTGACTGCACTACCCCATCCTGACTACACCACCCCATCCTGACAACACTACCCCATCCGAACAACACGATCCCCATCCTAACAACACTACCCCACCCTAACAACACTACCCCATCCTGACTACACAATCCCCATCCTAACAACACTACCTCATCCTGACTACAATACCCCATCCTAAAAAACTACCCCATCCTGACTACACTACCCCATCCTGACAACACTACCTCATCCTGACAACACTACCCCATCCTGACAACACTACCCCATCCTCACATCACTACCTCATCCTGACTACACTACCCAATCCTGACTACACTACCCCATCCTGACAACACTACCCCATCCTGACAACACTACCCAATCCTGACAACACTACCCCATCCTGACAACACTACCCCATCCTGACAACACTACCTCATCCTGACAACACTACCCCATCCTCACAACACTACCCCATCCTCACAACACTACCCCATCCTCACAACATTACCCCATCCTGACAACACTACCCCATCCTGACAACACTACCCCATCCTGACTACACTACCCCATCCTGACTACACTACCCCATCCTGACAACACTACCCCATCCTGACAACACTACCCAATCCTGACAACACTACCCCATCCTGACAACACTACCTCCTCCTGACTACACTACCCCATCCTGACAACACTACCCCATCCTGACAACACTACCTCCTCCTGACTACACTACCCCATCCTGACAACACTACCCCATCCTGACAACACTACCCCATCCTGACAACACTACCCCATCCTGACAACACTACCCCAGCCTGACAACACTACCCCAGCCTGACTTTACTACCCCAGCCTGACTACACTACCCCAGCCTGACAACACTACCCCATCCTGACAACACTACCCCATCCTCACATCACTACCCCATCCTGACAACACTACCCCAGCCTGACATTACTACCCCAGCCTGACTACACTACCCCAGCCTGACTACACTACCCCAGCCTGACAACACTACCCAATCCTGACAACACTACCCCATCTTGACAACACTACCTCATCCTGACTACACTACCCCATCCTGACATCACTACCCCATCCTGACAACACTACCCCATCCTGACAACACTACCCCATCCTCACATCACTACCCCATCCTGACAACACTACCCCAGCCTGACAACACTACCCCATCCTGACATCACTACCCAATCCTGACAACACTACCTCATCCTGACTACACTACCCAATCCTGACAACACTACCTCTTCCTGACTACACTACCCCATCCTGACTACACTACCCCATCCTGACTACACTACCCCATCCTGACAACACTACCCCATCCTGACAACACTACACCATTCTGACAACACAACCCCATCCTGACAACACTACCCCAGCCTGACAACACTACCCCATCCTGACAACACTACCCCAGCCTGACAACACTACCCCATCCTGACATCACTACCCCATCCTGACAACACTACCCCATCCTGACATCACTACCCCATCCTGACATCACTACCCCATCCTGACTACACCACCCCATCCTGACTACACCACCCCATCCTGACTACACTACCCCATCCTGACTACACTACCCCATCCTGACTACACTACCCCATCCTGACTACACTACCCCATCCTGACTACACTACCCCATCCTGACTACACTACCTCATCCTGACTACACTACCCCATCCTGACAACACTACCCCATCCTAACTACACTACCCCATCCTGACAACACTACCCCATCCTGACTACACTACCCCATCCTGACTACACTATTCCAGCCTGATTACACTACCCCATCCTGACAACACTACCCCAGCCTGACAGCACCACCCCATCCTGACTACACTACCCCATCGTGACTACACTACCCCATCCTGACTACACTACCCCATCCTGACAACACTACCCCATCCTGACTGCACTACCCCATCCTGACTACACTACCCCCATCCTGACTACACTACCCCATCCTGACATCACTACCCCATCCTGACTACACTACCCCATCCTGACAACACTACCCCATCCTGACAACACTACCCCATCCTGACAACACTACCCCATCCTAACAACATTACCCCATCCTGACTACACTACCCCAGCCTGACAACACCACCCCATCCTAACTACACTACCCCATCCTGACTACACTACCCCATCCTGACAACACTACCCCATCCTGACTGCACTACCCCATCCTGACTACACTACCCCATCCTGACAACACCACCCCCATCCTGACAACACTACCCCAGCCTGACAACACCACCCCATCCTGACTACAGTACCCCATCCTGACTACACTACCTCATCCTGACTACACTACCCCATCCTGACAACACTACCCCATCCTGACAACACTACCCCAGCCTGACATCACTACCCCATCCTGACTACACTACCTCATCCTGACTGCAGTACCCCATCCTGACTACACTACCCCATCCTGACTACACTACCCCATCCTGACAACACTACCCCAGCCTGACAACACTACCCCAGCCTGACCACACTACCCCATCCTGACAACACGACCCCATCCTGACAACACGACCCCATCCTGACTACACTACCCCAGCCTGACAACACTACCCCAGCCTGACAACACTACCCCATCCTGACTACACTACCCCATCCTGACTACACTACCCCATCCTGACTACACTACCCCATCCTGACAACACTACCCCATCCTGACTACACTACCCCATCCTGACAACACTACCTCATCCTGTCTACACTACCCCATCCTGACAACACTACCCCATCCTGACTACACTACCCCATCCTGACTACACTACCCCATCCTGACTACACTACCCCATCCTGACTACACTACCCCATCCTGACTACACTACCCCATCCTGACAACACTACCCCATCCTGACTACACTACCCCATCCTGACTACACTACCCCATCCTGACTACACTACCCCATCCTGACTACACTACCCCATCCTGACTACACTACCCCATCCTGACTACACTACCCCATCCTGACTACACTACCCCATCCTGACTACACTACCCCATCCTCACAACACTACCCCAGCCTGACTACACTACCCCATCCTGACTACGCTACCCCAGCCTGACTACACTACCCCATCCTGACTACACTACCCCCATCCTGACTACACTACCCCATCCTGACAACACCCTCCCATCCTGACTACACTACCCCATCCTAACATCACTACCCATCCTGACTACATTAGCGTGTTTGTGATTTTTCCTCCATATAAATCATTGGGAGGGCCACCTAAGCGTTTTTTCAGGCTGTCTAAGTTTTTTTTTTAACAACTTAATTTTCAGGGTTTTGAAAAAAAACGAATATAAAGTACATGTATGTAGAGAAGATAATATACCTATACATTTTTCATATAATACAATCTTAGAGAACTAACAATTACCCAAATAAAAGATAGACAGTCGGGGAAAATTGAGAATTGAAAATCCCTAAAACAATGATTTTAGCAGTGTTCATTTTGTTATTATGTTTGAGATAAAGAACATATGGTAGCTGAAGGGTAGGACAAAAATAAAATAAAAAAATAAATAACTCATGTAAAATATCCTGTGTCCGTAAAAACTATATAGTATGTATAAGCTGGAAGTAGAAGCCCAAGTATTGTTGTCCATTAGTTTACTCCAAATGGGGCAGGGGAAGAGGGAATGGTTAGAGGAAAATAATAAAGAAGGAAAATATATTTTACAAGGATGGGAAATTATGCAGACAATTACATTGATAGAAGCCACAATCTATCTGCAGTATTAAAGCTGATCTACCCCCCACAAAATCAATCAATCAATAAAAAAATAAACAGCATTAGCCATGGCAAAAAAAATCTGTAAATTAGCTTTAAAACTGCAAAATGTTTCTCTAAAATTCAGCCACGCCGACAGGCAGACCGGGCCCCCTGTCACGCCCACCACCTAAGCCCCTTTTTGGTCCAGATAAAACAGTGTGTGTTTGTGTGAGAGAGAGAGTGACAACTCTTATCGTGGTGAGGTGGCAAATGTTTCAAATGTCCCCCGTGTGAGTGGCCATGCCCGGGTTATCTGGGAAAAGTGCTCTTCTGAAGTTGTCGGTTCCCACGACCCCTGGACAGTGTCAGATACGCAGAGTTGCCTGATATGATAATGCACTAGAGGTTTGTGGAGGTTACAGTGTGTCATCAGCTGCCCTGTGGAAAACAGACATTTTGCATGACCCTAATCTGATCACATATGCCCTCTCCAGATATAAAGAGAGAGAGCGAGAGAGAAACAAGGGAAGTTTATCCTGTGACTTTCTCACTTTCTCTCCATCCACTCTCCCCCTCCCTCCCTCCTCTCTCTACACAGACAGATTATCTTCCCATATTAAGGTGTTATGTATCCAGATTAAGGTTCCCTGTGAATATGATTTCAATGTCATTCAGTAAGCCACAGGATAAACTTCCTTTCTCTTCTCTCTCTCTTTCTAAAACAAAAACTACTTTCACGATGACACACAGGACACTTCCTAGAATCAAAGTTGAAAGTAAGCTCCGCCCACTGAGTTGGATCATCAAGTCACATTGTTGACAGACTGAACCAATCATGGAGACCTGAAATCCTGACCTCTCCCTACAAGCCCCCACTTTACTGACTGATTGACTGTGGAGAGCCATACTAATACAGGACAGACACCTTCAGGTATAGCTCTAAATGCTTTCTATTCAGTGTGTTAGTAATAGGCATTTTGGAGAGTACAAACTCAGCAAAAAAAGAAACGTCCCTTTTTCAGGACCCTGTCTTTCAAAGATAATTCGTAAAAATCCAAATAACTTCCCAGATCTTCATTGTAAAGGGTTTAAACACTGTTTCCCATACTTGTTCAATGAACCAAAAACAATTAATGAACATGCACCTGTGGAACGGTCATTAAGACACTAACAGCTTACAGACGGTAGGCAATTAAGGTCACAGTTATGAAAACTTAGGACACTAAAGAGGCCTTTCTACTGACTCTGAAAAATACAAAAATAAAGATGCCAGGGTCCCTGCTCACCTGCATGAATGTGCCTTAGGCATGCTGCAAGAAGGCATGAGGACTGCAGATGTGGCCAGGGCAATAAATTGCTATGTCCGTACTGTGAGACGCCAAAGACAGCGCTACAGAGAGACAGAAAGGACAGCTGATCGTCCTCGCAGTGGCAGACCACGTGTATCAACACCTGCACAGGATTGGTACATCTGAACATCCCACCTGCGGGACAGATACAGGATGGCAACAACAACTTTCCGAGTTACACCAGGAACGCATAATCCCTCCATCAGTGCTCAGACTGTCCGCAATAGGCTGAGAGAGGCTGGACTGAGGGCTTGTAGGCCTGTTAGGATGAAACAGTCAGAGGTCACCAAGCGCAACATAGCTTCAGCCTGTAAATCAGCTAGAAAGATGTGTCGGCATCGAGTAATTGTCTCTGGCCCCCTCCCAGTTAGGGGGAGTGATGAGCTCTACAGCAGTCTTACAACTCAATCGATGGTTGAAAACTGTTTTCTGCGCCTTCCAAAAGATAGAATTCGTAGATAATTGGCCCTCTTTCTGGGACTCACCCACAAACAGGACCAAGCCTGGCCTGTTGAGGAGTGACGGACTCCATCCTAGCTGGAGGGGTGCTCTCATCTTATCTACCAACATAGACAGGGCTCTAACTCCTCTAGCTCCACAATGAAATAGGGTGCAGGCCAGGCAGCAGGCTGTTAGCTCAGCTATCCTCATTGAGACTGTGTCTGTGCCTCGACCTAGGTTGGGCAAAACTCAACATGGCGGTGTTCGCCTTAGCAATCTCACTAGAATAAAGACCTCCTCCATTCCTGCCATTATTGAAAGAGATCGTGATACCTCACATCTCAAAATAGGGCTACTTAATGTTAGATCCCTCACTTCAAAGGCAGTTATAGTCAATGAACTAATCACTGATCATAATCTTGATGTGATTGGCCTGACTGAAACATGGCTTAATCCTGATGAATTTACTGTGTTAAATGAGGCCTCACCTCCTAGTTACACTAGTGACCATATCCCCGCGCATCCCGCAAAGGCGGGGGTGTTGCAAACATTTATGATAGCAAATTTCAATTTACAAAAAAGAAAATAACGTTTTCGTCTTTTGAGCTTCTAGTCATGAAATCTATGCAGCCTACTCAATCACTTTTTATAGCTACTGTTTACAGGCCTCCTGGGCCATATACAGCGTTCCTCTCTGAGTTCCCTGAATTCCTATCGGACCTTGTAGTCAAAGCAGATAATATTTAAAAAATGGTGATTTTAATATTCATATGGAGAAGTCCACAGACCCACTCCAAAAGGCTTTCGGAGCCATCATCGACTCAGTGGGTTTTGTCCAACATGTCTCTGGACCTACTCACTGTCACAGTCATACTCTGGACCTAGTTTTGTCCCATGGAATAAATGTTGTGGATCTTAATGTTTTTCCTCATAATCCTGGACTATCGGACCATCATTTTATTACGTTTGTAATCGCAACAAATAATCTGCTCAGACCCCAACCAAGGAGCATCAAAAGTCGTGCTATAAATTCTCAGACAACCCAAAGATTGCTTGATGCCCTTCCGACTCCCTCTGCCTACCCAAGGACAAAAATCAGTTAACCGCCTAACTGAGGAACTCAATTTAACCTTGCGCAATACTCTTTAATAACCTTGCACCCCTAAAAACTAAAAACATTTGTCATAAAAAACTAGCTCCCTGGTATACAGAAAATACCCGAGCTCTGAAGCAAGCTTCCAGAAAATTGGATGGAAATGGCGCCACACCAAACTGGAAGTCTTCCGACTAGCTTGGAAAGACATGTATTTTTGATACTGTCGCAAAGCTAACTAAAAAGCAGCATTCCCCAAGAGAGGATGGCTTTCATTTCAGCAGTAATAAATTCATGAACTTCTTTGAGGAAAAGATCATGATCATTAGAAAGCAAATTACGGACTCCTCTTTAAATCTGCGTATTCCTCCAAAGCTCAGCTGTCCTGAGTCACAACTCTGCCAGGACCTAGGATCAAGAGAGACACTTAAGTGTTTTAGTACTATATCTATTCAGACCCGAATCTCTTACAGCCAAATATAGCACAGTGAGCGCGACTAACTGTCCTCTTCTTACCAGTGGACAAGAATATAACCTTTCCTCATTAACTTCCTGCCTTACCGCTATCGTACGATTAAAACCAAACTTTACAACTGACCCTTCTTTCGGCTTCACCTTTATGAATTGTTCCAGCCTTAAAAGTAACATGTAAATTGCCAAAATTTATAACCTACATCTGTCAATCCATAAGAATAAAAACACATTTTGATGGGCACAACTCTATCGTAATTATCTCTCCGTTATTATTTAGAATTCATTAGATTAAGGCCATACCAAATATCTCGGATACAAGTGTTATTGTTGGAGGTGACTTTAACTGTACGTTAGATCCTCTTTTAGATAAACAGCTATCAAGGTCACTTCAACAATCAAATGCCAGTGTCTGTCTAAATACATTGATGACGAACCTTAACATTGTCGATATTTGTAGAATGACGCACCCAACAGACAGGGATTATTCTTTCTTTTCATCAGTTCATAAATCATATTCCAGAATTTACTATTTTTTGTTGGACTCCAAACTAATTTCAGCAGCTGAGTCGGTTACCTATCACCCTATTCTAATTACGGACCACTCTCCTCTGTCCATGGTGCTGAAACTCGACAATATGTCGACAGGTCGGCGACCGTGGCGCTTAGACGCATACCTGTTGAAAGATGAGGTTTTTTGTCAGTACTTGAGGGAGCAGATTGCCTTTTTCCTCGGAACTAACAACACGGGGGATGTTGACGACTCCACCCTTTGGAAATCTCTAAAGGCTGGGATTAGAGGTTACATTATTTCTTATACATCAGAGAGGAAGAAACGTGCCAATACTGGGCTGAGAGAAATTGAAAGAGAGTTAGGCGAACAGGAGAACGTTTTTAGGACAAATTCCTCGTATACAGTCCTTGAGGAGATCACAAAGTTAAAATATGAATACAATACCATCCTTTCGAAACGGGTGGGCTCTTTACTTGCTAGAAAGCAAGAAAGTTATTTTGAACTGGGGGACAAACCACATAAATTATTAGCAAGACAGCTAAGGCATGTACAAGCATCTAGAGCTCTTCAATAGTAGCAGATCCGCAGGATATTAATAAATGCTTTGCACAGTTTTACTCAGAGCTATACCAATCAAAATGCGATGCTACTGATCCACAAACTATGGAACGCTTTCTCGCTGAATGTGAACTTCCTAAACTAGACAGGGGGGCAGCTGCTGCACTCGATACAGGGATAACCTTAGAGGAAATTAACACAGCGATAGCACAATTTCCAAACAGCAAGGCCCCTGGGCCCGATGGATATGAAATAGACTGGAACAGTACTTCTTATAGAATTCTATCTCCACTTATGTTGCGAATGTTTAAACACTCCAAAGAAAATGCCAAACTCCCGCAAACACTGCATGAGGCTACAATAGCACCGATCTTGAAAAAAGATAGAGATTCCATGGAGATGTCATCGTATCGCCCCGTGTCGTTACTCCGCATAGAAAACAAGGTGTTGACAAAGTTATTGGCAAACCGATTGAAAAAATATATTTCCGACATCATACACCCTGAACAGACAGGTTTTATCCCGGGCCGACATATATACTACAATTTGAGACGCCTTTTCAACGTAATGTATCATGATCATAAAGTTGAGGCAGTGGTAATAGCTCTTGATGCAGAGAAGGCGTTTGATCAGATTGAGTGGAAGTATATGATGTCGGTTCTGGAGCATTTCGGGTTTGGAAAGGAATTTATTAATTGGATAAGAATTATTTATGCACACCCAATGGCGTCCGTGGTAACCAATCAGGAAATGTCGCAGTCATTCCGCCTGTTCAAGGGCTGCCGACAGGGGTGCCCTATTTCGCCTGCTCTCTTCGCTATAGCCATGGAACCCCTTGCTACTCGCATTCGGGCATGTGCCGATATAGCTTCTGTTAAAATAAAAGACACGTAGCACAAGATTTCCCTATATGCAGACGATATTCTTTTGTTTTTGTCCAAGCCTAAAACTTCTATTCCACCCTTACTTAACTTGATAAATACATTTGGCTCCTAATCTGGCTACAAGATAAACTGGCAAAAAAGTGAGTTGATGCCAATATCACGGCCTGTGGATATGCAATTTCTGCAATCTACCCCTTTTAGAACAGTGAGGGACAAGTTCACAAGCCTTGGCATTGTAGTGACAAGAGACCTTGATCAGCTATTGAAAGCGAATTGGGACATGAAAATATATCAGCTTAAGTCTTTACTGAAGACTCATCTCTTCAGTAGGTCATATGATTGAGTGTAGTCTGCCCAGGAGTGTGAAGGTGAACGGAAAGGCTCTGGAGCAACGAACCGCCCTTGCTGTCTCTACCTGGCCGGTTCCCCTCCACTGGGATTCTCTGCCTCTAACCCTATTACAGGGGCTGAGTCACTGGCTTACTGGTGCTCTTCCATGCCGTCCCTAGGAGGGGTGCGTCACTTGAGTGGGTTGAGTCACTGACGTGATCTTCCTGTCTGGGTTGGCGCCCCCCCTTGGGTTGTGCCGTGGCAGAGATCTTTGTGGGCTATACTCGGCCTTGTCTCAGGATGGTAAGTTGGTGGTTGAAGGTATCCCTCTAGTGGTGTGGGGGCTGTGCTTTGGCAAAGTGGGTGGGGTTATATCCTGCCTGTTTGGCCCTGTTCGGGGGTATCAACGGATGGGGCCACAGTGTCTCCTGACCCCTCCTGTCTCAGCCTCCAGTATTTATGCTGCAGCAGTTTGTGTCGGGGGGCTAGGGTCAGTCTGTTATATCTGGAGTATTTCTCCTGTCTTATCCGGTGTCCTGTGTGAATTTAAGTATGCTCTCTCTAATTCTCTCTTTCTCTATTTCTTTCTTTCTCTCTCTCAGAGGATCTGAGTCCTAGGACCATGCCTCAGGACTACCTGGCATGATGAATCCTTGCTGTCCCCAGTCCACCTGGCCATGCTGCTGCTCCAGTTTCAACTGTTCTGCCTGCGGCTATTGAACCCTGACCTGTTCACCGGACGTGCTACCTGTCCCAGACCTGCTGTTTTCAACTCTCTAGAGACAGCAGGAGCAGTAGAGATATTCTTAATGATCGGCTATGAAAAGCCAACTGACATTTACTCCTGAGGTGCTGACTTGTTGCACCCTCGACAACTACTGTGATTATTATTATTTGACCATGCTGGTCATTTATGAACATTTGAACATCTTAGCCATGTTCTGTTATAATCTCCACCCGGCACAGCCAGAAGAGGCCACCCCTCATAGCCTGGTTCCTCTCTAGGTTTCTTCCTAGGTTTTGGCCTTTCTAGGGAGTTTTTCCTAGCCACCGTGCTTCTACACCTGCATTGCTTGCTGTTTGGAGTTTTAGGCTGGGTTTCTGTACAGCACTTTGAGATATCAGCTGATGTAAGACGGGCTATATAAATCAACTTGATTTGATTTGTAAGGCAGGTCCTCACCAGACATCACCGGCAACAACGTCGCCTATGGGCACAAACCCACCGTCGTTGGACCAGACAGGACTGGCAAAAAGTGCTCTTCACTGACGAGTCGCGGTTTTGTCTCACCAGGGGTGATGGTCGGATTCGCATTACACCGAGGCCTGTACTCTGGAGCAGGATCGATTTGGAGGTGGAGGGTCCGTCATGGTCTGGGGCTGTGTGTCACAGCATCATCGGACTGAGCTTGTTGTCATTGCAGGCAATCTCAACGCTGTGCGTTACAGGGACGACATCCTCCTCCCTTGTGTGGTACCCTTCCTGCAGGCTCATCCTGATGTGACCCTCCAGCATGACAATGCCACCAGCCATAATGCTCGTTCTGTGCGTGATTTCCTGCAGGACAGGAATGTCAGTGTTCTGCCATGGCCAGTGAATAGCCCGTATCTCAATCCCATTGAGCACGTCTGGGTCCTGTTGGATCGGAGGGTGAGGGCTAGGGCCATTCCCCCCAGAAATGTCCGGAAACTTGCAGGTGCCTTGGTGGAACAGTGGGTTAACATCTCACAGCAAGAACTGGCAAATCTGGTGCAGTCCATGAGGAGGAGATGCACTGCAGTACTTAATGCAGCTGGTGGCCACACCAGATACTGACAGTTACTTTTGATTTTGACCCCCCCCCCCCTCCCCCCCTTTGTTCAGGGACACATTATTCCATTTCTGTTAGTCAAATTAAAAATATATATATATTTCACCTTTATTTAACCAGGTAAGCTAGTTGAGAACAAGTTCTCATTTACAACTGCGACCTGGCCAAGATAAAGCAAAGCAGTGCGACACAAACAACAACACAGAGTTACACATGGAATAAACAAACATACAATCTGTAACAGTCCTGACCTATTTATGTTAGTTTTTATGTGTTTATGGTCAGGGCATGTGTTTTGGGTGGGCAGTCTATGTTATCTGTTTCTATGTTGGTTTCGGTTTGCCTGGTATGGCTCTTGATTAGAGGCAGGTGGTTTGCATTTTCCTCTAATCAAGAGTCATATTTAGGTAGGGCATTATCACTGTGTGTTTGTGGGTGATTGTCTCCTGTGATGTCTTCGTTATGTTAGATGTATTCACTTTTGGAGCTGTTTGGCTGTTCGTTCGTTTCGATGTCCGTTCCTGTTCGTGAGTTTACGTTTGTCCATGTAAGTTTATGTTCAGGTTGCGTGTACGTCGTTTTCTTATTTTGTAGTTTGTTGAAAGTGTTTTGTTTAGTTTTCGTGTTGCTATTTTCATCGTTGTCATATGTAAAATAAAGATGGCATATTTCCCTAACTCCGCATTTTGGTCCGAAGATCCTTCTCTCCTCACCTCATCCGAGGATGAGGAGAGCTACAGCTATGACAGAATCACCCACCAAAATACAGAGACCAAGCGGTATGGGAATGCTCGACGGAGCAACAAGGACTTTTGGACTTGGGAGGAGATCCTGTCTGGTAGAGGACCCTGGGCGCAAACTGGAGAACATCGCTGCTCTCGTGAGAAGAGTGAGGCAGCCACAGCCCAGGAGCGGTGGTTTAAGGAGGCAGCTAGGAGACGTGGATGGAAGCCGGAGAATCAAGCTCAAAACCGGAATTATGAGGGGACACGTCTTGCACGAAAGCCCGAAAAGCCCGTGAGTAACTCCCAAAAATTTCTTGGGGGGGGGCTAAAGGGTAGTGGGCCAAGGGCAGGTAGGAGACCTGCGCCCACTACCAAGGCTAACCGTGGAGAGCGGGAGTACGGGCAGACACCGTGTTACGCAGTAGAGCGCACGGTGTCTCCTGTACGTGTGCATAGCCCAGTGCGGGTTATTCCACCTCCCCGCACTGGTAGGGCTAGATTGGGCATTGAGCCAGGTGTCATGAGGCCGGCTCAACGCGTCTGGTCTCCAGTGCGTCTCCTCGGGCCGGCATACATGGCACCTGCCTTACGCATGGTTTCCCCGGTTCGCCTGCATAGCCCAGTGCGGGCTATTCCACCTCGCCGCACTGGCAGGGCGACCGGGAGCATTCAACCAGGTAAGGTTGGGCAGGCTCAATGCTCAAGAGAGCCAGTACGCCTGCACGGTCCGGTATTTCCGGCGCCACCTCCCCGCCCCAGCCTAGTACCTACAGTGCCTATATTACGCACTAGGCTACCAGTGCATTTCCAGAGCCCTGTTCCTCCTCCACGCACTCTCCCTATAGTGCGTGTATCCAGTTCGGTGCCTCCAGTTCCGGCCCCACGCACTAAGCCACCTGTGCGTCTCCCAAGTCCTGTACACACTGTCACTTCTCCCCGTACTAGTCCTGAGGTGCGTGCCCTCAGCCAGGTGCCACCAGTGCCGGTACCACGCACCAGGTATAGAGTACGCTTTGAGAGTTCAGTGTGCCCTGTCCCTGCTCCACGCACTAGTAGGAAGGTGCTTATCATTAGCCCGGTGCCTCCAGTTCCGGCACCACGCACCAGGTCTACAGTGTGCCGTATCCGGCCAGAGCCATCCGTCTCCCCAGCGCCATCTGAGCCATCCGTCTCCCCAGCGCCATCTGAGCCATCCGTCTCCCCAGCGCCATCTGAGCCATCCGTCTCCCCAGCGCCATCTGAGCCATCCGTCTGCCAGGAGCCTGCAAAGCCGCCCGTCTGCCATGAGCCTGCAAAGCCGCCCGTCTGCCATGAGCCTACAGAGCCATCCGCCAGACAGGAGCCGCTAGAGCCGTCAGCCAGACAGGAGCCGCTAGAGCCGCCCGCCAGACAGGATCTGCCAGAGCCGCCAACCAGACAGGATCTGCCAGAGCCGCCAACCAGACAGGATCTGCCAGAGCCGCCAACCAGACAGGATCTGCCAGAGCCGCCAACCAGACAGGATCTGCCAGAGCCGCCAGCGAGCCATGAGCAGCCAGAGCCGTCAGAGAGCCATGAGCAGCCAGAGCCGTCAAAGAGCCATGAGCAGCCAGAGCCGTCAGTGAGCCATGAGCAGCCAGAGCCGTCAGAGAGCCATGAGCAGCCAGAGCCGTCAGAGCGCCATGAGCGTCGAGAGCCGTCAGCCTGCCATGAGCGTCGAGAGCCGTCAGCCTGCCATGAGCGTCGAGAGCCGTCAGCCTGCCATGAGCGTCGAGAGCCGTCAGCCTGCCATGAGCGTCGAGAGCCGTCAGCCTGCCATGAGCGTCGAGAGCCGTCAGCCTGCCATGAGCGTAGAGAGCCGTCAGCCTGCCATGAGCGTAGAGAGCCGTCAGCCTGCCATGAGCGTAGAGAGCCGTCAGCCTGCCATGAGCGTAGAGAGCCGTCAGTCTGCATGGACCTGCCAGAGCCGTCTAAACAGGACCTGCCAGAGTCCTTCAGCCGGGATCTGCCCCTTGTCCGGGTGTTGCCCCTTGTCCCGGTGTTGCCCCTTGTCCCGGTGCTGCCCCTTGTCCCGGTGCTGCCCCTTGTCCCGGTGCTGCCCCTTGTCCCGGTGCTGCCCCTTGTCCCGGTGCTGCCCCTTGTCCCGGTGCTGCCCCTTGTCCCGGTGCTGCCCCTTGTCCCGGTGCTGCCCCTTGTCCCGGTGCTGCCCCTTATTCCAGTGATGGTCCTTATCCTGGTGCTGCCCCTTGTTCTGGTGCTGCCCCTTGTCCCGGTGCTACCCCTTGTCCCGGTGCTGCCCCTTGTCCTGGTGCTAGCTGTTTATTTAGGGGAAGGTAGTGTTAGGGTGGGCATTAGAAGGGGTAGAAAGAAGAGGGGAGTGACTATGGTGGTGCGGGGACAGCGTCCTGAACCGGAACCACCACCGTGGTCAACTGCCCACCCGGACCCCCCCCTGGACTTTGTGCTGGTGCGCCCGGCGTTCGCACCTTGGGGGGGGGGTACTGTAACAGTCCTGACCTATTTATGTTAGTTTTTATGTGTTTATGGTCAGGGCATGTGTTTTGGGTGGGCAGTCTATGTTATCTGTTTCTATGTTGGTTTCGGTTTGCCTGGTATGGCTCTTGATTAGAGGCAGGTGGTTTGCATTTTCCTCTAATCAAGAGTCATATTTAGGTAGGGCATTATCACTGTGTGTTTGTGGGTGATTGTCTCCTGTGATGTCTTCGTTATGTTAGATGTATTCACTTTTGGAGCTGTTTGGCTGTTCGTTCGTTTCGATGTCCGTTCCTGTTCGTGAGTTTACGTTTGTCCATGTAAGTTTATGTTCAGGTTGCGTGTACGTCGTTTTCTTATTTTGTAGTTTGTTGAAAGTGTTTTGTTTAGTTTTCGTGTTGCTATTTTCATCGTTGTCATATGTAAAATAAAGATGGCATATTTCCCTAACTCCGCATTTTGGTCCGAAGATCCTTCTCTCCTCACCTCATCCGAGGATGAGGAGAGCTACAGCTATGACACAATCAATAATAACACAATAGAGGGGGAAAAAATGTCTACGTACAGTGTGTGCAAGTGAGGTAAGATAAGGGAGGTAAGGCAATAAATAGGCCATAGTGGCGAAATAATTACAATTTTGCTATTTAAACACTGGAGTGATAGAAGTGCAGAAGATGAATGTGCAAGTAGAGATACTGGGTGCAAAGGAGAAAATAAATAACAGTATGGGGATGGGGTAGTTGGATGGGCTATTTACAGATGGGCTATGTACAGGTGCAGTGATCTGTGAGCTGCTCTGACAGCTGGTGCTTAAAGTTAGTGAGGGAGATATGAGTCTCCAGCTTCAGTGATTTTTGCAATTCGTTCGAGTCATTGGCAGCAGAGAACTAGAAGGAAAGGCAGCCAAATAAGGAATTGGCTTTGGGGTGAGCAGTGAAATATACCTGCTAGAGCGCTGCTACAGGTGGGTGCTGCTATGGTGACCAGTGAGCTGAGATAAGGCAGGGTTTACCTAGCAAAGACTTATAGATGACCTGGAGCCAGTGGGTTTGGCGACGAATATGAAGCAAGTGCCAGCAGACGAGAGCATACAGGTCGCAGTGGTGGGTAGTATATGGGGCTTTGGTGACAAAACGGATAACACTGTGATAGACTGCATCTGTCTGTGGACATGTCTGTGGGACTTGTTCAGTTTATGTCTCAGTTGTTGAATCTTGTTATGTTCATACAAATATTTCCGCATGTTAAGTTTGCTGAAAATAAATGCAGTTGACAGTGAGAGGACATTTCTTTTTCTGCTGAGTTTATAATAAGGTGACTTGAGTGTGATATATGTTGTCTGTTTAAAACTATGACTGCTGGCCTGGGTTTCTTGGCTGGGATGTGAGTGTGACAAGCCAAATATGCAGGATCAATAGTGTCATTGATCAGCGTGGGTCTGAATCCAGGCCACAAAATGGTGCCCTCTCCATGTCACATGGCCCTCTCTTCCAGCTCCCTCCCTTTTTATCCCTCGCTCATTCCTGCTCTCCTTCCCCCTCTCTCGCTCTCTCTGTGTCCGTCAGTCCCTTTCTCTCTTCTCATTTGTTTTTTTACAATGTCAATCTGATTTCAAAACCATTTTCAGTGACAAAGTTATAGAAACCTATATCTCTGAATGTTTCTGGCAGCCTACATGAAGCCATAGCAATTGAAATATGACAACAACAGTGTGTGAACTTCTAGCTCTCGTCCCATCGGATCAACAGACTATTAACAGAAGCATCTTTACCGGTCTCATCGTTCACCACTTTGGCCTGGGCTCTGCTTACAGTGTTAGCTGGACCTGTTAAACGACTGAATATATAGAACAACAAATAATAACTATCAAGCCTAGAGGAATGGACTTGTGCACCCGTTTAAAACACTGGACATCTCGACATGCGGCTAGTCGGGTCTAATCTCTCTGGGCTCGGCTGATGAGTCTGAGTGGAACCTGTGTGTCTCCAAATGTACCCAACCTGGCGGCTAGCTCTGGGAGTTAACATCTGTCCTCAGGTCTTAGGAAAGGTGACGTCATTATGGTGGCACATGCCAACACAGTGGTCTGGACACACACTCACAAACACAAATACACACACACACTCAAACATACAATCATGTGCATTGGCACTGGGCCTTATTCCTTCTAATTGGCTGTTTTCCCTCCCTCGCTCCATCCCCCTCTCCCTCCCTCTCTCCATCTTTCTCTCCATCCCTCGCTCCATCCTTCTCTCCCTCCCTCCCTTGCTCCATCCCCCTCTCCCTCCCTCTCTCCATCTTTCTCTCCATCCCTCGCTCCATCCTTCTCTCCCTCCCTCCCTCGCTCCCTCCCTCTCTCCATCCCTCGCTCCATCCTTCTCTCCATCCCTCGCTCCATCCTTCTCTCCATCCCTCGCTCCATCCTTCTCTCCATCCCTCGCTCCATCCATCCCTCTATACTGTGTGCCGTTGTGATCAGGGTCATCTGATGGTCACAAAATCAGGAAGAGAGGTTAAGAACACTCAGCTGACTTTTGACTTATTTAATCAGTCTTTTAATATAGACTGACTCGTTATGTTTCAAATGTATGCCCTTGTTCTGGACAAACCTCTTTATGCTTCCAGCCAGCCCATTCCCTTCTTTCTCTCGTCCTACTCCTCTCTGCTCGTCTTGTTATAAGTAAAGTACTGTAACAACAGATCAGATATTAACTTCTACATTACTACTAAGGTAGCAGCACCCTGGTTAGTTCCTGGTTGGTTTCCCCTCCCTGTCTCTCTGTTCCACTACTAGGTGTGTTCTGTCTTCATACTATCAGGACCACCACAGTGTGAACAGAGTGATGACAGCTCATCATGGAACCACTAAGGTCTGGAACTGATTACAACCTGCCACCTTTCAGTCTAATAATACACACGCTGGACATTTCTACAGACACACGTGGAATTAGTATAGACGTGAGATCCAACAACACTAGTCATTTGAGGAGAAATAGGATGACGTCAATGTCAGCTAACTTTTCCAAAGTTATTTGGCAAAACAAGAGAAGGAGAGACGCGGGCAAACATTACGCCGCCATCTTTATGACACCTGAAGAGCGCCCGGATGCCAATAATAACTTTGGCTAATTTGGAGTAATTTTCCCTTCCTCTCTCTCCTCTCTGTTCCTCTTTTTCACTCAATTTCCATCTCTTTCTGTGCTTATTCTTTTGCGCTCTTTAATTCCTCCTCTCTCTCTGTGTCCTTCTCTTTCTCTCTGTAATTCCTCTCTCTCTCTCTCTCTCTCTCTCTCTCTCTCTCTCTCTCTCTCTCTCTCTCTCTCTCTCTCTCTCTCTCTCTCTCTCCGTGTGTCCTTCTCTTTCTCTCTGCAATTCCTCCTCTCTCTCTCTGTACTTCTCTTTCTCTCTGCAATTCCTTCTCTCTCTGTGTGTGTTTCTCTTTCTCTCTGTAATTCCTCCTCTCTCTGTGTGTGTTTCTCTTTCTCTCTGCAATTCCTCCTCTCTCTCTGTGTCCTTCTCTTTCTCTCTGTAATTCCTCCTCTCTCTGTGTGTGTTTATTTTTCTCTCTGTAATTCCCCCTCTCTCTCTCTATGTGTCCTTCTCTTTCTCTGTGTAATTCCTCCTCTCTCTATGTGTCCTTCTCTTTCTCTCTGTAATTCCTCATCTCTCGCTGTTCTTCACAGAACACAATCATCTGATAATGACCGAGAGAGAGTTAGCACGCAAGGAGGCGTGTCAGTCTGTGAAACTATACATTTTTCTCACCCTCCTCCCCTTTCCATCTCTCTGACCTCTCACTATATCCCTAGCTTCAAAGGACAGAGTGGATGGTAGAGGGGTAATCCTTGGCCCCGAGTCCAAATACAGCGCTCCCTCTCACAGAGCTGCCAAACACTGGCTCACATGGCCCAGAGAACCACACACAGATAACAACATAACTTAAGATGATGAAAATGGTGACGATTTCAGCATTATCATCATACAAATTCTGATTGGTTGAACTACAGTAAGAGTAGGTAATACAGTTCTGACCTTCAATTATGTTTTAAGTAACTTAACAAGAATAAAGTAAGGTTCTTCCCAACAGCCTAGTCACAGACAGACGTCACAACCCTGTCAAGTTATACAACGCCTGTGGTTCCCAATACTCCATTTTTTTTAGGAATGTTTTTCCATTATCCAAAATAATCAGCCACGAAAACACAGCAATACAGGCCTTTCTTTCCCTTTTCCTTTAACCTATCAGTATACAATGTACAGATATGTCTACAGTGGGGTGGAAATCTGTCACTTTGAAGGACAGTTCCACCAAATCCCTTTGGACAATATGTTCCCACTATTCTAGTGAGGATCCCGACCAAACAGATGACTATTAATAACATGTTGCCAACTAAAAATACACTAAATACAAAACAGAGGAGGCTGTTTATAGTTGCTTCCTCTGAAGTAAACACCTGCCCAATATGGAAATGGACAGATTTACAATGTAAAACACTGTACAAAACAATTGTCAAATAATTAAGAGGCAAGGCATTTTCAAGTGTCTACTATCTGCATGTCTCTAACAGAGCACTTTAAAACAGTGTAAACAGACATTATTCCACTGCGACATGAATAATATCATATGTGTTTGTGGTTTGTCAACTATGAACAACAGCAGGTTATGTCTAATGTCCATGATGCTACCATTTATGGAAGCCTGTGCGCAAATTTCAAAACAGTTATATCGGTTAAAACAGCAAGAGTATTATGATCAAATTTGTCCAATATAAAAATGTGTATTTTGGCAACTTATTTAATGCAAAACAATTATCACTCACCGTTTTATTCGCCTTTTTGTAGTTGTAAAGAAATTCTGCAAATTTCCATTCAGGACCACCTGATTGCTTTTCTTCATATATGAATTTGTAACACAGGAGGTAGCCAGCCTACTGTAAAGTGTCCGGGACGGGTACCCTCTCGCTCTGTATGCCCGTGCGCTGGCTCGCACCGGGATATTACCCTCGTTGACTGACTGCTACCGGCCACGTCTCGTCGTGCGCTCTGACTGGCTCCTTCTCCCTCGCTCTCTCCAGCAACAACTGGCTACTTCAAATATCCTCTACATGTGCTGTGTTGTGACAGTAAAACTAATGGTGTGACAGTAAAACTAATGTTGTGACAGTAAAACTAATGGTGTGACAGTAAAACTAATGGTGTGACAGTAAAACGAATACATTCTGCATAGGATTTTATTGTCTAAAGTTTAAATGTAAAGTGGAGAATATTGGTCATACAACGTCAATGCGCAAAAGCAAAAGGCATTGCAAAATGGGTAGGTTGCTCAGCAGGAAAAACATGTATTGTTACCTTCATTTCTGGTGTCATTAATAATGTAAATGTTTGTCATGCAAATAAAAGGTAATTGTGCAGGAGGCGTGTGTGTATATATGTGTAGGCTCTGTGTGTGTGTTTACTAATACTTAATCTGTTTTAATCTCGGTCAAATTCCCCAAGGCGTGGCCTATGATGTCATATCATAGCCTTTGTCATCTAATGCAAATAGGATCCGACAGCCAGCAGCGCACCGGAAGGTGATGGAAAGGAGGTTAGGGGCTGAAACCAAGGATATCATATCATGACGCCGGGCAATAAAGCATTCCCTTTTCTCTGGCTAAAGTTAGCAAAGGAATCACATAGTGTACAATCATAATAAGGAATAAATGATCACGTCACTGTGCGAATTAGATATGAAGGATTAATAGGCCTACCAGTGATTCAATATATTAGCTGTGGTTTTGTACCGTTATGCTACTGGTCCATCTAGCCGTCTGTCCTTGCATAGTGTGAGAAAGGTACACTGATTGTAATTGATCGATGGAAAATTCTCTCCAGGCAGCGAGAGAGAGAAATGTGTACATGGGAGGGAGAGAAGGGGAGCGGGAAAGATAGAGGAGAGAGAGAGAGAGTGTACATGTCATGAGAGAGAGAGGAGAGCAAGAGAGAAAGAGATGGAAGAAATACTTCATTTTTGCCTCTAACAGCTTTTGAATGTGAAAGTTCATGATCAGCACAGCAAAGAGAGAGAGAAGGGAGGCATGGTTTTATGAAACAGTTCAATTCAGTGGCACAGACAGAAATTCGTTGGTGGGTGCCCCCCCCAAAATGTTTTTACACATTTTGCCATGAGGCTGAGAGAAAATGTCTAATTTCCTGCAATTAAAGCTAAAATATAGGTGTGTTAACTGTGATAAAGGCACTGGGTTATGAGCTGTCTTGTTTGCTAAATAAACAAATGACATAGGCAGTGGCATGGTGCATATAGCCATAGAAGCACAGTGACATATGCTTCAATGCAGTCATATTTGTGGCATATTGGGGTTGTGGCTTTCAGTTAGTTATTTTTGGCAACCCATACTGAGAGTGAATGTCATTACAGTTCATCAAATATGACTAACCCAGTGCACTGCTTGCTATGAATTCTATCTGAAGGCATTTGCATGTTTAAGTTAAAAGACAAAGAATGTCCCATTTGGAACACTGACAAGTAAACACCATCCTTTATTTTTTTAATCTCAATCTGATTGGATGGGCCTGTCTCCCAGCAGGTGGGCCTGCACCCACCCAGGCCCACCCGTACCTACACGCCGGGTTCAATTAAAATATACATCCCATCATTCAGGACATGCTTCCCCTAAAGATCTGTAATTGGCATTTCCAGGCTATGCTTTTTTATAGGGTGTTTGTATGGGTAGAGCAGAGGGAGGGTGCTTTAGCAACACATAACCACCAGAGAGCAGATGTCAGCCATTTTTGCAATCATCACCAAAGTGCTTGCAGCAACCAAGGAGGTTTGGGCTTATATTTTAGCCCTTTTTCTCCGCAATTGGTAGTTACAGTCTTGTCCCATCACTGCAACTCCCGTACGGACTCGGGAGAGGTGGCCGGCTGCAACACAGCCTGGGATCGAACCTGGGTCTGTAGTGACGCATCAAGCACTGCGATGCTGTGCCACTCGGGAGGTCGAGGTTTGGGATTTAGATTATGCATGATAGTATAAACTACCCAACAGGGAATCTAAGCACTATTTCCCTCTGCCTTGGGAGAAAATGCCATTTATGTGACCATTTTCATGTAGCTTTCCTCTCGGGGCTTGTTTCAGAGTATAAGGGTTTCTTTTTTGTGATTGTCAAGTGATTTGACACTAAATATATTGCATCCTACACCAATATTATAATTATTACATAACTATTACATTAAAATGATCATAATAGATGTTAAACTACAGTTACATTGAATAAATGCTTTATAACCCGCTCAGCATCTGGGAGAAAGAAGAAAAGACGGATATGTCCAATAGTTCCACTGATCTGCTCATCACAGTGATGGGGACCATCTCCCTCCTCTGCAGTAATACCTTGGCTGCAGCGATAACATACCACATGGGCTCACTAAAATTCTGATCTGGGACAAAGAGAGATTCAGGCCCAGTAACAGTTTCCATTTTGTCATGGTCACAGAATGTCCAAATCAAATGCTCCAGGATTCAGGAGGAGGAGGAGAGACCATCTTGGTTCAATCTGTGGCTTTGAGGTTCTCCAGACTTCACTGCCTGTCAAAAGAGACTAGAAACGTCATATATAAGTGATTCAGAGGCGCAGGTTAAACTGTTCCTCCCTTAGAGCAGCCATTAGCAGTTCATATGACTCCTGTGGGAAGCCACATCCAACACAATCTCACAAACTCACTGCTATATACTATGATGTTCGTCCAAAAGACACAAACATCGATTTGCGAGGCTGCAGTCAAACGCCCAATACTGCTGTCAACCTTCCCTCAGAGACTGGCCACATCACTGTTACTCTGACTAAATGGGACAGTAGCAATTGAGGGGGTAAAAGGACTACCAATATGGAGGTAACTCTTCCTGTGCCATAAAGATCTAGACCTATTGGCAGAGGCCAGTCTCGCTGAAAGAAATATCAGCATCTGTTGTGCTGGTAAATGACAACACAATAAAACCAAAACAACCCTTGCTCTGTGGATTAGTGAAAGTGAAACATCTTGTTTAGAGTCCTACATAGGCCTGTGTGCGGAGGGGGATCAATAACTCATCGCGAGCGTGGCTAATCAGCCGGAAGGAACAACCGTTTGTCACGCAGAAAAGATGTCCGCCCATTTAATTATTAGTATGGGAAGCTGGCCAACCGGTGGGCAATTTGTCAGTCAGTCGTTGAGAAACAGGAAGAAATTAATTAACATAATGAAGGTACAGCGCAAGGACAGCATGAGAAGCCGGAGGTGATTATTTGGTGTATTTTAATTTCTGTCATGAGAGGCTACTAAAGTTACATCCCTTGTAACTACCGCTCACAGATGCTGATATATAGACAAACAAAACACTGTTTTTCCAAGGAGAGTGTGTGTGTGTGATTTCAAGCTCAGTTATGTTTTTATAGTCATAACCTCTGGAACTCTCAGCAGTAGCCTACAAAGACACGTCAGAAGGATTGTCGGTCACATGGAAGGCTTCACACCTGACTTACATCTGTCTACACAACACTGGATGAATTACATACATCAGACACACACCTGACTTACATCTGAACAATACGGATGACTGTTGGCTGTCATGAAATACTGAAATATAATGTCTGTTGTCGTTATCATGGTCATGACAGCGTAGTACCACTGTGACAGCTGCCTCAAGGATATGGTTCCTACCTTGGCGTATTACAATTTACCTCTGTCATCCAAGGGTTTAGACCAGCCAGGTTCTCTATGTGATGTCCATCTCGAAGCGACAGCTAGATCCAGGTCCCTTCCAGACACAACCTAAAACAACATAAATGTAACGTTATAGAGCATAGATGTGATCAGCACAACAATGGTCAGGAGGAGAATGAAGACCCTGGTTTGGGGTCAGTTTCAATGATGAAAGAAATAGATAATAGTTCAGAAAATAAGAAATTATATAATTGATCTGGACACATCTCTGAAGTCACATCTCTGAATGAGGCTATTCTTCGTTCCTCAAATGTTCATTGAAACAACTGTAGAGGAGGTTAAGATGCCGCAGTCATAGCTCAAGTGCATGTAATTAGAGATTACACCAGACAGGACTGTCACGTGAACAGAGATTGATGGGCTGGATGTGTACCACAGAAGAAAACACGCCACATACCATCTCAGATTAACTTCCCTTCTCATCTCCCCTTCTCTCCATTTCTCCCCTCTTTCCCCCAATTTGTCGTTCTCAATTTTCTCAAGTCAACATTGACCACTAAATTCTCTCGCCTAACTATTCCATACCCCTTCATCTCTATATTTCTCTCTATCTCTGTCCACTTGAGAGCCCAAGCAGTGAGCACCCAGAGCTCACTGCTCTCTCCCGTCTTTGGCCTTTCCTTCTACCTTTCTTCATCTCTGTCTATATACACTGTATCTCTATTTCAATCCATTGTTCTGTCTGTATCGGAGCAAGCCTATGTCCCTGTACCCCTCCTAGCCCCTCTCCCTCCAGCTTCTCCCGCCCCTAGCCCCTCTCCCTCCTAGCCCCTCTCCCTCTAGCTTCTCCCGCCCCTAGCCCCTCTCCCTCCTAGTCCCTCTCCCTCCAGCTTCTCCCGCCCCTAGCCCCTCTCCCTCCAGCTTCTCCCGCCCCTAGCCCCTCTCCCTCCTAGCTCCTCTCCCTCTAGCTTCTCCCGCCCCTAGCCCCTCTCCCTCCTAGCCCCTCTCCCTCCAGCTTCTCCCCCACCTAGCCCCCCCCCCCCCCCCCCCAGCCCAGCCCCTCTCCCCCCTAGCCCCTTAGCCCCTCTCCCCCTTAGCCCCTCTCCTCCTTCTTTGGCATGCCCGTGCCAGGTATTTGTTCAAATTCCTCACACCCTGCGGGGCTAGGTATGTCCCCCCAACCTCCCTCTCTCGACTTCTCATCTTTACGACCTGTCTCAGTCTGTCTTGTGTTCTCTTGCTAACACATGTATGGGACATCAAGACCAGACCTCAGCATTGGTATCACATACAGTGATAGAGGCGTACAGTGCACAGGTTAATACTCAATAAGTACCACACACAACCAGGTCAATGTGGCTGAGTTGCTAGGGGCATAGTGGTGCTGGCAGACCCAAGATGGTGGTTTCAATTCCCGCGCACAAGCCTGAATGTGAGTTAGAAGTTTCTTCTATGCTTAATGACCAAATCATTGCTATTTAAACTTGTTTCTGACATGGAAATATGTTGTTAGAGGCACTGGCTGCCCTACTGTAATTCAGAATTCAGACATCCCACCACCATATAAAGCTGTGTGTGTGTGTGTGTGTGTGTGTGTGTGTGTGTGTGTGTGTGTGTGTGTGTGTGTGTGTGTGTGTGTGTGTGTGTGTGTGTGTGTGTGTGTGTGTGTGTGTGTAGTATTGACATTGGGCCGAAGTTGAAGTGCGTTAGTTATTGCAGCGCTCCCCGAAATGACAGCAAATAACGACGTCTCACTGGTGTGTCAGCACGTCTGTCCGTCTGCCTCCTGTCCTGTTCTGCTCTGTTTCACTGGAAAGCCTCATGAGTCACACATTTTTCCTGGAAGATACTGGAACTAACACGCATATCAAGACCAGTGTGTATGTGTAATCTAGCTACTTATTCAATATACAGTATGTTGCGGCAGAACGTTGCTAATTGTAGTTCTGTCTGTTGCAATTGAGGATTGATTCCTTTTGGAGTCGATAAAGTTACTGTTTTACATTTAAATCATTTTGCAGAGGCTCTTATCCAGAGCGACTAATAGGAGTAATTAGGGTTAAGTGCCTTGCTGAAGGGCACATCAACATAATTTCCCCACCTTGTTGGCACTGTGATTCGAACCAGCAACCTTTCCGTTACTCGCCCAACTCTCTAACCGCTAGGCTGCCTGCCGCCTTATACCTTATCTTAATCAGTCCCAATTGAGTGATTGACTTTGTAATTGAAGAAACACACGAGTGTAAATGTCACTGAAAGACTATTGTCGTGCGTCATTGTGATTCTTACTGGAAGGTGCATGTTCAGTAAACACTAGTAACGTAATGTCTATAATGAAGAATGTACAATTGAGTTCATTCATAGCAACAATGTTTGTACAATATGTATTGTACTCTAGTCTAGTGTACTCACCATTGGTTAAGTTCTTGTGTTGTTATTTTTTGTGTCATGTTGTTATAAAGTAATTAAGCCTACTGTTTATTGCACTGGCAGGATAAATATTGCATAATTAATTTCAAAGCGATTCACTGATTCACAGGGA
Organism: Salvelinus fontinalis; assembly: GCF_029448725.1. Taxonomy (NCBI): domain Eukaryota; kingdom Metazoa; phylum Chordata; class Actinopteri; order Salmoniformes; family Salmonidae; genus Salvelinus; species Salvelinus fontinalis. The sequence continues at coordinate 1,085,847 of NW_026600211.1, read as the reverse complement.
ATAGCATTAGTATGTCTTGGCCTAGGCTATGAGGAAGCCAGATACTGTATTTTTTATTTACATTTTATTTAACCTTTAATTAACTAGGCAAGTCAGTTAAGAACAAATTCTTATTTACAATGACGGTCTACCCCGGCCAAACACTCCCTTATTAACCCGGGCGACGGAGGGCCAATTGTGCGCCGCCCTATGGGACATTTAAGTATTTGTAGTAATATAACATTCTATATAAAATAAAATAGCTTTTTTATTTCAGTAAAGGGTTCGTAAGATAAGTATTTATTTGGCTTTAAAAGGGATGTTCTTGATCTCTTAATTGAAAGGTTGGTATTATTTTTACCCTCCAACAGTAATCTCTTTGCTGAGTCATCTCATCAGAAAGCCAGATCCCCAGCTTTTCCTCCTCTTGGAATCACAGCTGAGACCAAAGCATCCAGCTGATATAAATCTATAATGATATACTTTATGGAGGACTATTAACATTTAGACATCATGGTAATACATCCTTGACTCATTGGCATCTGCAATGTACTGCAGTCTACTTCTGAGATACCATTTATGGTCAGATGCTTGCATTTAACAAGTCAATGCTTGAATTTTGTGGGGAAATCTTTCCAGGACGTTTATCTGGACCTGGCTCAAAATTATTGAACCGATTATATCAAAATATTGAATTTTCACATGCATGATCATGCAACAACACTGTTCAACCCTCACCTTTTCTTTACAGCAAATACAACTAATCTAAAAATGCACATAGTAACACAAGAAAGCCCAATTCAAGTGTAAAGGAGCCCATTATTTTTACCATAATATGAAATGTTATGTTAGGCTGTAAATACAGAACACTTCATATGAACCTAAAGTATTGAAAGACACACTCATTCAAGCAAGCAATGTTACATTTCCAAATGGATTCATTATTTCAATTTAGAATAGAATAAATATTATCTTAGGGAAGCTTGAAGTGTCCAAACTTTCACCATTTGACAATAATCATTTACTGTAAGGACTTGATTATAGGCTGCATGAATGACAGCTATAATAGTTACTTTAACCACGACCTTTAATAACTGACTAATATAACCAGATGTCCAATATAATAAATAAAACAAACCACAACAAATGTTCAGCCAAAATATGGAACTCTATGTGCCACCAATGAAGTGAAAGACCTCTCTCTCTCTCTCTCTCTCTCTCCCTATCATTCTCTCACTCTACGCTGTGAGCGCGTCGGTTTCTCCTCCTTCCCCCTCCCGTGGACTCGTAGACACACCAGAGACTGGGCCGCGGGGGCGAGGGCCACACTATGAGGAGGGAGAGGAGAGGAAACATAGCATAGCGAGGCACAAAGTTAGGAGGAACAGCTTTAGATCCATCAACCATCACCTGTCTGACAACGAATAATAAAGAATTGAGGATATCTATTTTTTCTATAGACAAAAACTGGACCAACTATAGGCCTCTGTGGATTTTTGAATGGAAACTGAATCGGACATTCAGACCAATTAAATGGATGATGATGTTATTTGCAACTAACGGAATTGGATTGAATAAGGTAAAGACAACTCAACAGATTATATAGCCTACTTCAAAAATGTGTATTTGTTGTCTTGGCTAGAGCAGTCTGTAATAAAGAGCTCTGGTCTTGGATATCCACTTCTGTGGAAGAATTGTCTAATGCTGGGTGGATACGCTACCTATTCATCTGACCATTTAGCCTAAATTATTATTATCAATAATTAACAAGTCATCATTAGGTCTACTCTACTTTTCAGTCAGTCTTTTCAGATATGTTTATGTCACTGTGTTTACCGTAGGCATTGGCCTGTTTGTCAAATGTATTAAATTCAAACGTAATTTATATTCTCTGACAAAATGTTATATTTGGAGCTTGCACAAATATTTTCACAAAATAATACCCGTCACCTACATTTAGAAGGCATAGCATATTCGTTTTAGATTATGATGTGGTAGCCTTGGCCTAATAATAGAAAGCAAAATTAGGCTAAAATATGAAATACCTAAGTAACAATCTAAGGAAAGAAACGTCCAGTAAAATGCAACCGTCTGAATGAAATGTCCATTTGTTAGAGATATTAACAGAGATGTTATTTTAAGGGACACGTTAAACCCGGTGGGGCCACAGCGGGAGTTCGGCAGGCCCTCCACAGGTCAACAGTAGCTCTTAACCCCGGTACTGGCGGAGCCAACATGTGTCATAGGCTTTTTCTTCTGCACTCTAGGTGCTTTGACGTGCTTTGACGTTACCACGTACAATTACAATCACTGCATTTACACTACACGAGAGCTATAAGTTAGGTAGGATAGGCTATTTGGATTCGCCTATAGGAAACCACGTTGCAAACAAGTCTATACTTGTGTGTTTATAACCATTATTAACTTATTATAATTAGCCTAATGTAGATATCGCAATGTTTTGTTTAATGAAACAGTGGGTTTCAAACCTCATTTTATGCCCTAATAAATGACCGATTGTTAAACAAAAAACATGATATTTTATTGCCTACAACATGGGTTCTCTCTGTCTCCTGCCTTGCTCTTCCTATCCCCAGCCACAGCGGTGTAGCAAGCCGATGGAATTTCATAAACTGGTGAGGACTATGTTCTGTTAAGTTAAAAATGTGGTGACAGCTTGACGCCGGAGTCTCTGCATTCTCGTGCCCCCGGTGCGCAAATGTGCACGTAGACATAAATCTGGAAAGGGCCGAAACACGCGTCAGCTTGCTTGCCTGCCTCATGTTCAACTTCACGAGACGCGCGGTGAACATTTGTGTGTGTCGGTTCCACATTTCGTTTCGTGCCATGAAATTGTTGCCCACAACCAGCGGTGCGACCTTAACAGGAGTGCAGGGGATTCATCAGTAAATTTATGACCTACAATTGGCTCTACACCCCTACACAGAAAAGCCAGTGTGAAAAAAAGCACTATAACCGTATCTAGAATTGAAGCTTTGCCAATACAACGACTTCTATGATGATGCCTTTCTAAATTGCCTCTGTTACTGGGACTACTACACAAATACAATACATTGACAGAACATTAATCCATATGCCAAAAACAAAATGGCCAAAAATAGGCAGAATACAGTTGTGTGACAAATCATTAAATGCTGTAGATGCTTTTCAGAAGGTCATTTTCTGTGTTTCAATGCTAATACATATAACTTTCTCCTCTCCCATTTCTCTTTCTCAACCATGCTCCCCATCTCCTATGTCTACCCCCCCACACTCTTACCATTGTCCACCACCAAAACCCTCCCATCCAGCCAAGTGGAATCAAAATAATAGTTCCTCTCCCTCTGACATTTATATAAACCCAGCGAACCTCCACACCACCCCCATTTCAGAAGTCTCAACTAAAAAGTATGGATTTCTCTAGCTCCCTGCCTCCCTCACTTTCTCCATTATACACCTCCCCCTTCATCCCCAACTCCTCCTTCCCCTCCGCCTCTCCATACATCTCTCCTTCCCCCAGCCTGGCCTCAACCGCTCTCTTCTGCTCCCTCCTGTCCCTCCTGGCTCTCCTGGGCATTGGGGGGAACCTCTACACCATGGGTCTCCTCATCAGACGCAGGAGAGGCAGAAGGAGGCGAGGATGTTCTAGCAACTGTTTAGGAGGGAGAGGAGTACCGTTACCATCCTGCCTCTCCTCCTCTCCCCCCTCCCTCTCCCCTTCCTCCTCTCCCACCTCCTCCTCCTCTTCCTCCACCTCCCTCCATCTCCAGGTTCTGAGTCTAGCTCTGGCAGACCTCCTCTACCTCTTCACGGCTCCCTTCATCGTGTACGACAGCCTGGCGGCTGACTGGGCGTTTGGGGAGCTGGGCTGTCGCCTCCTCTTCAGCCTGGACCTGATCACTCTGCACGCCTCCATCTACACCCTCACCGCCATGAGTCTGGACCGCTATCGGGCTGTGGCCAACCCCCTGGCCACCTCGTCCTCCCCCTCCTCTGGGCTGCTCCGTGTGGGCCTAGCCTGGGGCCTGGCGGTGGCCCTCAGCCTGCCCATGATGATCACCCTCCACCTGGAGGATGGAGACGACGGACAGCTGTGTGTCCCTGCCTGGGACGAGCAGAGCTCCAAAGTGTATATGAGCGTGCTGTTCTGTACCAGTATGATAGGGCCGGGGCTGGCCATCGGGGCTCTGTATGCTACTCTGGGCCGTCTCTACTGGGTGTCCCAGACCCGGCCCTGGGACAGTGGTAGTGGGGGTAGCACGTCCTACCCTCCGCGGGCCCCAAGGCCCAAGGTCCTGCTCCTCATCCTGGGGATAGTTCTGGCCTTCTGGGCCTGTTTCTTGCCCTTCTGGGTGTGGCAGCTGCTGCCGCTATACCGGCCCGACATGCTGCGGACAGTACCGGTGGGTACCCAGGTGACGGTGAACCGGATCCTAACGGGGCTGACGTACGGGAACTCTTGCGTGAACCCATTCTTCTACACGCTGCTCACAGGGGGGAAACGACGGAGGAACAGGCAGACACCGACATCAGCGAATCAGCTCTGCCGCAAGAGCAGTCCGCAGTAGTGTTCGTGACAACACAGACAGTCCGGTATAATAGACTGCTCTGGGGGCTGGTGGGGTGCTGCTTACAAACTGTCCGATTCAAACACCCCCGTCAATATCAAAGGGCATTTCACTGTGTGATTGTTACTCCGTAAGGACTATACCAAAGACAGCACTTCGTATGCACGTTTGTGACTGGACCATATTTCCTATTTGGAGATTAAAAATGTGACGGGCTGAGCGAAAATACCAAAGCTTCAAAACTTGAGAAATATCTCATTGATTGTATGAATTCACAAAAATACATCCACATACGGGCCATGAGTGGAGTATGACAACAGAGAAGCAGCGTTTGTGTGTTATGTTATCATTTAGGGGGCTTTAGTGGACCCGCGCATTTCCAGTAAAATGACACACTTCTATCAGTCTGGAATGTCATCAAAGAAAATGTTTTGCTTTTGAACAGCAACTGATTGTCACTGGCCATGACATATTTGGAGATTTTTCTTTAAAAAGTTGTTTATTGACACAGAGAATGATGTTTGAGGGGGTAGAGAGGACCTCGTTTCATGGACCCTTAAAGTTTGATATGCACCCCTAAAGTCAGAACTTTTTTTATTAGCAATACCTGCATGGTGGGTTTGGACTTATTTTGTAATGAACTCTGCAATGCTTTGCATGGTGACGATGACGCCTGTATTTATATCCAGTTTGGTGTGTATAATATGACATAATATATCAAATCAAAACATGCTTTATATACTAGAGTCTATGTCACAGGCTTTCTGTTCCCTAGAGGAGAGGATGTGTTCCTCCTGACCCCTCAGAAAAGAACACAACAGAACTGAAAACACAGATCTCATACCCACGGTTTTATGGTATTTATGACAATAGCAGACGAGGGGAGAGAAAGAGGGATGGCCAGAGAGAGAGAGACAGTGAGAAAAAGAGGGACGGCCAGAGAGAGTGAGCAAAGAGATGTAGAGGGAAGGAGGGGAACAGAAGGCGAGAAGAAGGAGCGACAGAAAAAGAGAGAAAAAAGTGAAAAGAGCGAAGGATAGGCCAAGAAGAAAGTGCTGAGTGGAAAAATCCCTGGATTTGAGTTTGCACTCATACTTTTATTTGTGTGTCTGTGTCAGCGTGTCTGTAAGTCTCTCAGGTCTTCCCCTTCCCTGTGTGTGTTCGTTGGGCAGCCTCTCTCTCTGTGTCTCCTTGTAGCAACAGCGTGCCTGTCTGTGTCTGACTCAAACACTGACTGTACTGTACACCCAACAAAACCCTGTGGCTCTTTGATGCAGATGAGCAAATATTGTTGTTTGACAGAGAGGAGTGAGGTTGGGGGGATAGGGGGGATAGGGGGCTGGGTGGGGGGGATAGGGGACTGGGTAGGGGGAATAGGAGGCTAGCTGGTGGGAGGGTTAGGGTCTGGGTGGTGGGAAGGATAGGGTCTGGGTGGTGGAGGTGTACATATGTGAAGGAGTTTGTTTAGAAGTATTGCGTGGGTGCATTTAAGAGAGGGGAGAAGAACAATGGACTTGTTGATGCATGTCACGCTACTAATCAGTGGGAATAGGGGACAGGTGTGTGTAATGAAAGTTCTGGAGGGATCCGTGATAGTATTTATACCCCCCGACGTGCTGCACTAGCAGCGCAACCACACCGGCTTCGAGGACGATCACAGGAACGCAGTGCGGGTCGTTCAGGGCTCGATGCAGCTGCCGAAGTTGCGGCGGCGTCGGATGGACCAGTAGCAGTAGCGTCGGACGGACCGGTTTTGGCGGCGTCGGACGGTCCAGTTGTGGCTGCTGAAGTGGCATCGTTGGACGGACCCGTTATGGCAACGTCGGGCGGCCCATTTGCAGCTGCCGAAGTTTCAACCCTGTGTTTTTGTTACGTATTTGTTTGGTCTTCCTCCCGGTGCCCTTACACGGCACGCCGTAATATGGGCTTAATTTTAAAAAACTATTACGCATTCCTGCACCTGTCTCCCAAATCTCTTCATACCAACGTGACAATAATAATCAAACTAAATTATATAGAGATACCATGTAGCATACCTTTTAAATATACAGTGCATTCGGAAAGTATTCAAACCCCTTGACTTTTTCCACATTTTGTTTCGTTACAGCCTTATTCTAAAATTGATAAATGTCAAAATCTTCATCAATCTACACACAAAACCCTATAAGGACAAATCAAAAAAACATTTTTTATACATTTTTGCCAATTTATAAAAAATAAAAAACCAGAAATATCACATTTACATAAGTATTCAGACTCTTTACTCAATACTTTGTTGAAGCACCTTTGGAAGAGATTACAGCCTCGAGTCTTCTTAGGTATGACACTACAAGCATGGCACACCTGTATTTGGGGAGTTTCTTACATTATTTTCTGCAGATCCTCTCAAGCTCTGTCAGGTTGGATGAGGAGTGTCGCTGCACAGCTATTGTCAGATCTCTCCAGAGATTTTGGATCAGGTTAAAGTCCACTCAAGGACATTCAGAGACTTGTCCCAAAGCCACTCTAGTGTTTTCTTGGCTGTGTGCTTAGGGTCGCTACTCCTGTTGGAAGGTGAACCTCAGTCTGAGGTCCTGAGTGCTCTGGAGCAGGTTTTCATCAAGGATCTCTCTGTACTATGATCCGTTCATCTTTCCCTCAATCCTGACTAGTCTTCCAGTCCCTGCCGCTGAAAAACACCCCCAAAGCATGATGCTGCCACCACCATGCTTCATCGTAGGGATGGTGCTAGGTTTCCTCCAGATGTGATGCTAAGCATTCAGGCCAAAGAGTTCAATCTTGGTTTCATCAGACCAGTGACTCGTGGTCTGAATCTTTAGGTGCCTTTTGGCAAACTCCAAGTGGGTTGTCATGTGCCTTTTACTGAGGAGTGGCTTCCTTCTGGCCACTCTACCATAAAGGCCTGATTGGTGGAGTGCTGCAGAGATGGTTGTCCTTCTGGAAGGTTCTCCCATCTCCACAGAGGAACTCTGGAGCTCTGTCAGAGTGACCATTGGGTTCTTGGTCACCTCCCTGACCAAGGCCCTTCTCCCCAGATTGCTCAGTTTGGCCAGACGGCCAGCTCTACTCTAAGCTTACTCTAAAATTCTTCAATTTAAGATTCATGGAGGCCACTGTGTTCTTGGGGACCTTCAACACTGCAGACATTTTTTGGTTCCCTTCCCCAGACCTGTGCTTCGACAGAATCCTGTCTTGGAGCTCTATGGTCAATTCCTTCGACCTCATGGCTTAGTTTTTGCTCTGACATGCACTGTAAACTGTGGGACCTTATATAGACAGGTGTGTGCCTTTCCAAATCATGTCCCATCAATTGAATTTACCACACGTGGACTCCAATCAAGTTGTAGAAACATCTCAAGGACGATCAATGGAAACAGGATGCACCTGAGCTCAATTTCGAGTCTCATAGCAATGGGTGTGAATACTTTTGTTTTCGCTTTGTAGTTATGGGGTATTGTGTGTAGATTCAAGAGGATTTTGTTTTATATCATCCATTTTAGAAAAGGGCTGAAAATGAAATACAGAAATCTCATTTAGACAAGTATTCACACTCCAGAGAAAATACTTTATAGAAGAACCATTGTCAGTGATTACAGCTGTGAGTCTAACTGGGTAAGTCTCTAAGAGCTTTGCATACCTGGATTGTACAACATTTGCCCATTATTCTTTTCAATATTCTTCAAGCTCTGTCAAATTGGTTGTTGATCATCGTGAGACAACCATTTTCAAGTCTTGCCATAGATTTTCAAGTAGATTTAAGTCAAAACTATAAATCGGTCACTGATAAACATTCCGTCTTCTTGGTAAGCAACTCCAGTGTAGATTTGGCCTTGTGTTTCAGGTTATTGTCCTGCTGAAAGGTGAATTCCACACCCTGATCTGTTTCACCTGTCCTTGTGATTGTCTCCACCCCTCCAGGTGTCGCTTATTTTCCCTGGTGTATTTATCCCTGTGATTCCTGTCTCTCTGTGCCAGTTTGTCTTGTATGTTAGTCAAGTCAACCAGCGTGTTTTCCCGTACTCCTGCTTCTATTCTCTTTTTGCCAGTCCTCCTGGTTTTGACCCTTGCCTGTTTTCTGGATTCCATACCCGCCTGCCTGACCTCGAGCCTGCCTGCCACTCTGTACCTCCTGGACTCTGAACTGGTTTTGACTTGTCCACGACCATTCTCTTGCCTACCCCTTTTGGATTGATTAATAACTATCAAAGATTCAAACCATCTGCCTCCCGTGTCGGCATCTGGGTCTCGCCTTGTGCCCTTATAGTGGAAAGCAGTCTGAACCAGGTTTTCCTCTAGGATTTTGCCTGTGCTTAGCTCTATTCCTTACATTTTGTATCCTAAAAATTTGTCATTGCTTAGCCACATTTTTTGCAGTATTACTTTAGTGCCTTGTTGCAAACAGGATGCATGTTTTGGAATATTTGTATTCTGTACAGGCTTCCTTCTTTTTACTCTGTCAATTAGGTTAGTATTGTGGAATAACTACAATGTTGTTGATCCATCCTCAATTTTCTCCTATCACAGCCATTAAAATCAGCAACTGTTTTAAAAATCACCATGGTGAAATCCCTGAGCCGTTTCCTTCCTCGCTGGCAACTGAGTTAGGAATGATACCTGTATCTTTGTAGTGACTGGGTGTATTGATACACCATCCAAACTGTGATTAATAACTTCACCATGCTCAAAAGAATATTCAATGTCTTTTTTTTCTTCTTTTTTTTACCCATATACCAATAGGTGCCCTTCTTTGTGAAGCATTGGAAAACCTCCCAGGTCTTTGTGGTTGAATCTATGTTTGAAATTCACTGCTCGACTGAGGGTCCTTACAGATAATTGTATGTGTGGGGTACAGAGGTGAGGTAGTCATTCAAAAATCATGTCAAACACTATTATTCCATGTAACTTATTATGTGACTTGTTAAGCACATTTTTACTCCTGAAGTTATTTAGGCTTGCCATAACAAAGAGGTTGAAAACTTAATGGCACAAGACATGTCAGCTTTTTATTTTAATTCACTTGTAAACATTTAAAAAAATATAATTCCACTTTGACATTATAGGGATTTTTTTTAATACAGGCTGTAACACAACATGTAGAAAAAGTCAAGGGGTGTGAATACTTTCTGAAGGCATTTTCTAAGAAAATGTACTTCCTTCCCGTGTTTTGTGCTGCTGGGATGGTGCAAAACTAGGCTGGCTATACTGTATTACACACAGCAATGGATAGGCTATCCCAATCATCAGCCCTGGCCTGCCCTGCTCTTGCTGATGTAGACATAAAGCCGTTTGTGCTGTCTAACCAATGGCTGTGATGTGTACAGTGGCACTTCAGGAGGCGAGTCAAAGGCTTCTTCCGGAAAAAAATGTTATTTGTAAAAAAAATTAAAAAAAATGCAATATCTGTGCGCACGGACTAGGCCTACTGATGTTCTGTTCCGTTTAGGAGGGACAGCGCGAAGACGAGAAGGAGGACTGAAGTTAAGCTTGCTACAGCTATAATTTATTTTAAATGAAAACAAAATATTTTGTTGACCATAGTGAAGCTATTTGTCGGAGCTATTGACCTCACAATAAGCCAGATTTGACTAATTGACATCATTTACATTACTATGAAGCGGCAGCATGGACAGTGCATGGGTGCTGAAATGCTATTTCGAGAAGGCCTAATTAATTTAAATCTTGATTTTAATCTTGATTTTAATTTGACTTTAGGCTACTAAAGAAAATAGCTAAAGCATAGGCCTACCTCTTGTTAGCTTTTGTGGACCTTATTATATACAGCGATCTATAACGACACTTTAGTTTGCAATACTTTATGCTTTAAACAAACTGTAAAATGCCGGGGAAAGTTGTGACTATGATGCATATGGGATATCGTTGGTTTGTCTCTACGACATCAGAGGATGCACTACAACCTATTGCAGAGGAGACAAAAATGTTACTTTGAAGTAATGTGTAATTCTGTCACTATTAATTGACGTCTAAAATGTCAACAGGCTATTAAACAATACACTAACTCTAAATTAGCAAGCTGGGTAGCCTAAGAAAGAAAAATAATAATTTGGGCTATATTATTATTATTATTTGACCAGGGGAAACCCATTGAGACCAGGGTTTCATTTTGAAGGTTGCCCTGGGAACAATAATGTCAGGACTCCTACGGAAGGTGGCTCCCCTTCCTGTTCGGGTGGCGCTCGGCGTTCGTCGTAACCGGCCTACTAGCTGCCACTGATTTTTTTCTCCCCCTCCTTGTCTGTTTATTAGTTACACCTGTTTGTAATTAGGTTTATTGGTTGGGCTTTATTACCCAGCCGGCCCGCCTGCTGGGTGTGCGGGATTGTTTGATGTGTACTGTCGTACACGCATGTAGCCACGGTTGTTCGTGTACGTTGGTTATTTTCGGAACTGTTTAGTTCCCCTGTGTTTTGGGGCATTTGTTTTAAGTGGCGTCGTTTTCACCTATGTGGTGATTAAAGTAGTAACGCTACTCTGAACTTTCTGTCTCCTGCGTCTGACTTCTTCCTCCACTACACCCCGGGCATTACAAATAAATCAACATAATCAGAATCAAAACAACACAATCAATTTACAATTTCACATTTCAACAAATCAAATTCAAAAGCAGCAGATAAAATTACACATCAATCAAAACAAGTGCATTTCTCCTTCACCACATTCCTCATGAAAGTCCCAACCTGACCCTTCGAGACCAGAGAGTCAAGCCTCAAAGTGGGCTGCATGTCATTCCATGCGCTAAGGGCACAATAACTAAAGGCAATCTTCCCGAACTCTGTGGAGACCAGAGGAACCTCTAGAACACAGGTGTCAAACTCATTCCATGGAGGGCCGAGTGTCTGCGGGTTTTCGCTCCACCCTTGTACTTGATTGATGAATTAACATCACTAATTAGTTAGGAACTCCCCACACCTGGTTGTCTAGGGCTTTATTGAAAGGAAAGACCAAAAACCTGCAGACACAAGGCCCTCCGTGGAATGAGTTTGACACCCCTGCTCTAGAACTATTCAGTCTTGAGAGCGAGTCTGGTGGCTTTATTTCCAATTAAGAAGTGAGGTAGCTAGGGAGTTTCTGGAGAACTGTTTTATATACAAATAGCAGCCAATGTTGGGCCCTTTTGGTAGTCAGAGACTCCCAGCAAACAGAATTATATAAAAGGCAATGATGTGTAAGAAAATATTGTCCAATGATATAGCTAAAGCCACCATTTAAGAAATCAAATGTGAAGCATTTGTGACATGCTTCCGGCTGGCAGGAGAGCTCAGCATTTCAACTACAGGACTTTAACAACATGCCTATATATTTTGCATTTAGGCTATAAACAATTACCTTATTTTTTACTTAGAATTAAATAATAATGAAATTAAAAATGTCTTATTAGGCTATAGAGTCATTCTACAATGCCTTTGAATTCACTTTTAGAAACATGAGTTTGGCCAGTCTTTGGTTTGAGGATCATGCGATGAGCCATGCATGCCTAGTTGTTAATTTAGCCTAACAGATGTTCTTATATTCCCATGCCCTAATCACAGTAAACACACATCTATTTTGTGCTAACAACATCATGGAATAAAATAGAATACATTTGTACATGTACAAGTGCATATACTGTAGGCCTACCTGATGATATGCGGGCGGCTGCTGTGTTAAAAAACAAATGTATTTTTCTTAAATTCATGTATGATCAGATACTTCAGATGTAACTCGTTCTGTTGCGTTCCATTTTTACAGTTGATGGACAACTTTAGCACTGTTCCAAACTTAGACTATACTCTTTTTTAAAGTCTAGTTTCTCAGACAGCAAATAAGATGATAGATTCATGCCGTGCTTTTATTATTATGGAGATCATCTCACCCCTTCCCTTGTCAGCGGTGGTCTGCCAATCACAACTTTCTGCCACTTTGCCATGTAATGCTTACAAAATAAAAAACAGTTTCTAAACTGCATCTAAGGCTCTGGTCTGTCCTAGGAGTGAGGGTAAACGGTAGACATGTTCTCTGCTATCCACATTGTTTTAATTGTTATTATGGGTATAGTGGAGGGTCACTTGTTTTTTTTTAAAGCGTTCAGGGAGGGTCGGGTAAAAATACATTTTATTGAAGGAGGGCCATCCATTTTCAGGTCCGATTTTCTTCAGTTATCATTCATTATAAATAATGTACAGTCCCTAAAAGTTTTCTCGGTTACTATTTAGAAAGGGCTAAATGAAGGGGAATCTCAAATCCGCAGAGAGAGTGGACCTACACAGGGGGTAAGGAGGGATCTGGTAAGTCCTGTAACTAAGAGACATATTGGTAACACCTGACCCCTAAAACACTGATGATGAGAAACATTAGTGAGCAGTAGCTCGTTGGATTGGTTGGCTGATGGGCAAACGCCCTTTTCCATGGTACTTTTATCAACATACACAGCAACAACACCCTCTGGAGACATCCAAGACCAATTAAAGTTAGTTTTGACACATCGCTATCCACGATAAGTCTCCAATAATTATGTGATATCAACAAATTACGCATTCACTTTCATGGCGATATGGGTGAACTGTGGAAATTCTTGTGGACTTCAGAACTGTTCTAGCCATCTGAATGTGCGTCCTGGCCGTTCTGTCTGTATGGCTGGGAGCCTCTCCTGAAGTCTTGGGTTTTGCCGCCATGTGTTTCCATTTACCTGGGTTACCTCGGAGCGTGACGTTCCCACCGCAGTTATTACCCAGCGCCCTGTGCGCCCTGTGGGGGGTGCTTCTTCTGTGAAGTTAATGCAATAGCCATCCACCTTGAGACCCTTACTGTCACAGACAACTAGTCGGTCTCAGAGACCTTCTTAGTCCAACTGGGCTCTCAGACTAGACGTTATAGTAGAGATACAGCATATTTGACAGAGAGAGACGCTGTACAAAGAAAAAGATATTGGCATGTTCTTGGGACGAATGTAGGGTTCATGTGGGAATGTGCTCCACAGATCCCAAACTTACAGAAAAATGACAGAAATGGAGGGTTAAACTGAAGCTCATCCAAAACAGACATTTCACTCCATTTTCGCCATTGGGGATTTGACAGTACTGGCAGTAGAGTTGGTCGTTGAATATTGCCCGCCTCAGGCATATTGGACAGGCCGTGGGTGTCAGTGTATTCTCATACTCCATATATCAGATGATTAAGTTATCCCTCACGTCTGCTGGGATGACTGAGTGTTTGATAAACTTCAAACACCTTGTGTTTATTCAACCCAACCAAACCGGCGGAAAATATTGCCTCAGTCGGAGGCTTAGCCAATCCATACACTGTGGGTTTGTGTTGGTGGTAACCAGCGCCTGCAGGTCGGGTCCAACCATAACTTCTGCCTCCTGCTCTCCACAGAAACGTCTTATTTCACACGAGACCGGTGTCTTCGTCCTCCTATCCTCTCGTCCGCAGGGAGAGGAAGAAGACAAATATTTTCTTTCAGGAGCGTCGCTCTGTTACCTGAGAGTTTCATAAATCCAGCACGTCTATTTCCTGGAACTGTTGAGTGTCTTTCCATCCCCTCGCCCCTCCGCCCCACCCTCCAGACCCTTCTCTCAGCCAGTGTTTGGGCCTGGAGCAGGTGCCCCTCCCCTGGGCAGCCTGCTCAGGAAAAGCTCCTGCTGTGCAGACGAGACTGGGCCGCAGCCCGGGCCAAGCTCATGCTGTGAGGGGTATAAGAGGCTCCCTTCTATCCAGACACACACAAAAAAAGATTTGCCTTGCACTCCTCCTCCTCTCTCGCTCTGTTTCTCTCCAAAATGCAATCTTCCCATCTGTTTTCCCTCTCTCAAATCACTTTCTTTCTCTACTTCGCAAGTCGCTCTGTTTCCCTCTCTCTCTGCCTCCCTGTCCCTTCTCTCACCCCATATGACTTTATAAAGGTTACAGACCAAAGCACGTCCATCAATCCTGGAAAATTATGAAAAACATGACTACTAAAAAAAGGTTTAACTCTTTACTCAAGCTATCATAATAAGCAGTAAGAGTTACTGTAGTTACTCATGTCCTGAAGTTACTCATGTCCTGTAGTCACTCATGTCCTGTAGTTACTCATGCCCTGTAGTCACTCATGCCCTGAAGTTACTCATGCCCTGTAGTCACTCATGTCCTGTAGTTACTCATGTCCTGTAGGCCAAGCTGTGTGAGTTACTCATGACAGTGTAGTTACTCATGTCCTGTAGGCCAAGCTGTGTGAGTTACTCATGTCCTGTAGGCCAAGCTGTGTGAGTTACTCATATCCTGTAGGCCAAGCTGTGTGAGTTACTCATGTCCTGTAGGCCAAGCTGTGTGAGTTACTCATGTCCTGTAGGCCAAGCTGTGTGAGTTACTCATGTCCTGTAGGCCAAGCTGTGTGAGTTACTCATGACAGTGTAGTTACTCATGTCCTGTAGGCCAAGCTGTGTGAGTTACTCATGTCCTGTAGGCCAAGCTGTGTGAGTTACTCATGTCCTGTAGGCCAAGCTGTGTGAGTTACTCATGTCCTGTAGGCCAAGCTGTGTGAGTTACTCATGTCCTGTAGGTCAAGCTGTGTGAGTTACTCATGTCCTGTAGGCCAAGCTGTGTGAGTTACTCATGACAGTGTAGTTACTCATGTCCTGTAGGCCAAGCTGTGTGAGTTACTCATGACAGTGTAGTTACTCATGACAGTGTAGTTACTCATGACAGTGTAGTTACTCATGTCCTGTAGGCCAAGCTGTGTGAGTTACTCATGACAGTGTAGTTACTCATGTCCTGTAGGCCAAGCTGTGTGAGTTACTCATGACAGTGTAGTTACTCATGTCATGTAGGCCAAGCTGTGTGAGTTACTCATGTCAGTGTAGTTACTCATGTCCTGTAGTTACTCATGCCCTGAAGTCACTCATGTCCTGTAGGCCAAGCTGTGTGAGTTACTCATGTCCTGTAGGCCAAGCTGTGTGAGTTACTCATGTCCTGTAGGCCAAGCTGTGTGAGTTACTCATGTCCTGTAGGCCAAGCTGTGTGAGTTACTCATGACAGTGTAGTTACTCATGTCCTGTAGGCCAAGCTGTGTGAGTTACTCATGACAGTGTAGTTACTCATGACAGTGTAGTTACTCATGACAGTGTAGTTACTCATGACAGTGTAGTTACTCATGACAGTGTAGTTACTCATGTCCTGTAGGCCAAGCTGTGTGAGTTACTCATGACAGTGTAGTTACTCATGTCCTGTAGGCCAAGCTGTGTGAGTTACTCATGACAGTGTAGTTACTCATGTCCTGTAGGCCAAGCTGTGTGAGTTACTCATGTCAGTGTAGTTACTCATGTCCTGTAGGCCAAGCTGTGTGAGTTACTCATGTCAGTGTAGTTACTCATGTCCTGTAGGCCAAGCTGTGTGAGTTACTCATGTCAGTGTAGTTACTCATGTCCTGTAGGCCAAGCTGTGTGAGTTACTCATGTCAGTGTAGTTACTCATGTCCTGTAGGCCAAGCTGTGTGAGTTACTCATGTCAGTGTAGTTACTCATGTCCTGTAGGCCAAGCTGTGTGAGCAAAGAAACTGAATTTATTGACTCCCTGAAGCATCACAACCAGTCACAACTGACACATGGTTACTTACTACATCATTTAATGTGGTAACAACATTTATCAAAGTTTGAGGGTAGGGTTTATTTTAGCGAATGCAATCGAAAACCTGTTCAAAACTCCCCTACTCGTAATTGCTGGTTTGACAGCAAACACTTAAACCAGGGAACAGACAGAGTCTCTTTGTTCACCGTATGGCACCCCCACCATGAGGAACCCTCCTCCCCGCCACGTCCCCTGTCTTCACACTTCTGTGTCAGCCGCCAACATCAGGCGAGACCCAGGCTTGCGTGCCTTGAAGGCTGGAGGTTACATAAACCTACATAGGCACTGCAGTTCGCACATGGGCTCTTACTAGTAAAGACTGTAAATATGGCATGTCTCTCCATCCTTCTCCAGGGCTTGACATTAACGCTTGTAAAAAAAATAGTTAAAAAAAAGTTGGACAAGAAGAATATAGATTTGAGTTGTCCGAATGGACAATCACACAAAAAACATTGCAATATCAAACAATTACAATTGGATCAGAGTTGGATCATTGTCCCTCCTGAATGCGATATATTGCTGTTCTCCCAATTTCTGAAGACTGCATCCAGTAGGATTGTATTGAATTGACAGGTAGAAGCAGTCTTTCAATCATCTCGGGTTGTGAGCTTTTGAGAACAAAGCAAAGAGCTGTGTGTAGCCGTGTGTGCACGTGTTGATATTCGGTGCTAATTAGTGAGTTATTTACACAGGTAACGCACATTTTGGTCAGCAAACAGGGTTTGTACAGTCATGAAAATCCTGGAAAAGTCATGGTGTGCAGCTGTGTGCATCACCTGCATGCGTGCCAGTGTGAGTCGGCCAGAGAAGAGAGAGACATTGCAACAGGTAGGCCTAGCCTATAAAATAATGATAGACAACAGACTAATTAGATAACTACATAACAACTAACTACATATCGTGTAGCCTGGCTAGTTATCTCGGCAGTTATCTATTTAACATTATCATGTATTAATGTCACAGGTACTCAAACTGCAAATGACCGACAAGCAATTGATGAACTGGTGCCTTAAAGCTGGAATCCGTAAGGCGGCGTCCGTAAAAAAATGTTTACATTCTGTGTGACGCTCCTCAGCTTATCAACAAAAATTATACGAACGGTGGAAGGGCGGCCATTGGAGCCGTTTCCCCGTACTGCAGATTCCATCTTTAATAAACCAATGCCACATACTCCTGTAGAGACCAACTGTCTCTACAGCGCTGAATATTGGGAGCTGAAAAATAAATCTGTGTGGAAAGCTGGAATTCCCCTCTGTTCAACATTGGCTATGTCATTCTAACAACTTTAAAATATATTCTTAGAATAGCCTAGTTGACAAATACCTCCCATGCTGTCAATAGATCTCCACTGAAACCAGAATATTTTAGCCTTACAAGGTTATAGATAAACACGTCTTAGTTACCTTGCTTTGAATTAGCCTAATAAATCCATTTGATCCCTGATTCATTGAATGAGTAAATTATTTTATAAAGAAATATAAAGTATTTGGTTGTACAGTTGTGGCCAAAAGTTTTGAGAATGACACAAATATTAATTTTCAGTCTGCTGCCTCAGTTTGTATGATGGCAATTTGCATATACTCCAGAATGTTATGAAGAGTGATCAGATGAATTGCAAAGTCTCTCTTTGCCATGCAAATGAACTGAATCCCCCAAAAACATTTCCACTGCATTTCAGCCCTGCCATAAAAGGACCAGCTGACATGTCAGTGATTCTCTCGTTAACACAGGTGTGAGTGTTGACGAGGACAAGGCTGGAGATCACTCTGTCATGCTGATTGAGTTCATATAACAGACTGGAAGCTTCAAAAGGAGGGTGGTTCTTGGAATCATTGTTCTTCCTCTGTCAATCATGGTTACCTGCAAGGAAACACGTGCCGTCATCATTGCTTTGCACAAAAAGGTCTTCACAGGCAAGGATATTGCTGCCAGTAAGATTGTGCCTAAATCAACCATTTACTGGATCATCAAGAACTTCAAGGAGAGCGGTTCAATTGTTGTGAAGAAGGCTTCAGGGCTCCCAAGAAAGTCCAGCAAGCGCCAGGACCGTCTCCTAAAGTTGATTCAGCTGCGGGATCGGGGCACCACCACTACAGAGCTTGCTCAAGAATGGCAGCAGGAAGGTGTGAGTGCATCTGCACGCACAGTGAGGCGAAGACTTTTGGAGGATGGCCTGGTGTCAAGAAGGGCAGCAAAGAAGCCACTTCTCTCCAGGAAACATCAGGGACAGACTGATATTCTGCAAAAGGTACAGGGATTGGACTGCTGAGGACTGGGGTAAAGTCATTTTCTCTGATGAATCCCCTTTCCGATTGTTTGGGGCATCCGGAAAAAAGCTTGTCCGGAGAAGACAAGGTGAGCGCTACCATCAGTCCTGTGTCATGCCAACAGTAAAGCATCCTGAGACCATTCATGTGTGGGGTTGCTTCTCAGCCAAGGGAGTGGGCTCACTCACAATTTTGCCTAAGAACACAGCCATGAATAAAGAATGGTACCAACACATCCTCCGAGAGTAACTTCTCCCAACCATCCAAAAACAGTTTGGTGACGAACAATGCCTTTTCCAGCATGATGGAGCACCTTGCCATAAGGCAAAAGTGATAACGAAGTGGCTCTGGGAACAAAACATTGATATTTTGGGTCCATGGCCAGGAAACTTCCCAGACCTTAATCCCATTGAGAACTTGTGGTCAATCCTCAAGAGGCGGGTGGACAAACAAAAACCCACTGATTCTGACAAACTCCAAGCATTGATTATGCAAGAATGGGCTGCCATCAGTCAGGATGTGGCCCAGAAGTTAATTGACAGCATGCCAGAGCAGAATGCAGAGGTCTTGAAAAAGAAGGGTCAACACTGCAAATATTCTTTGCATCAACTTCATGTAATTGTCAATAAAAGCCTTTGACACTTATGAAATGCTTGTAATTAAACTTCAGTTTTCCATAGTAACATCTGACATAAATATCTAAAGATACTGAAGCAGCAAATGTTGTGAAAATTAATATTTGTGTCATTCTCAAAACTTTTGGCCACAACTGTAATTATAGGCTTAATGATGCAATATTTTATAGGCTATGAAGGGTGGCCAACCATCCTCCAGGAGAGCCTTAAAGATGGAATCCGCAGTAGGGGCAAACAGCGCCACTGGCCACTGTCGTGGTAATTTCCTGTATTACCAAATGATGAGAGAGCAAACCACACACCAGTCAGTTATACTCAAACTTTACCTTCAATAATAATTAAGCTTTTGCAATAGCATTTGACTTTCAACATTTCAGTATCTCTAATGAAAAGTTGAGAGTGGCCAACATAATGGCAACTGAGATCTTTTATAGCAAAGATCCACCCCCTAGTCGACATGACAAACCACAGATAATAAGAACTGTTCACAAAGAAAGACTTTTACTTGAGAGAGGAGTATCCCATAGCTAGACAGCATTCGCTATCAATTATCATTCAGTTTGGTCTCCTAAACAAGGTTCTTATCTCGTTCTTGGTACTTCATAGTGCTAAAACATTACCTCATCCAATGGCATATATCAATTGTCAATTCTAGATACTCCCATCTCAAATACACACCCTCCTGGACAAGCTCACTGAAGACAGTGAGCCTCTTAGGTCATATACTAGGTCAAGATAAGGGCAACATCAGAGGGGTAATACAATGCTGCCATACTCCTCCCCCCAATGAGAAAAGGAGGGAGTGACTGGCGTACAGACATTGTATGAGATAACTAACTGGTTCCCCATTAATCACGCCATCCCTTCACATATTTTAGGAATAGTTATAGACACATTCCCATAAGAAGACAACATTCCACTCTGTCCTCCTCCCCTTCTAATATTCTACATAGCACCACATGGTTTAACAGATACATTGACTTATGAAGACAAGCCTGACCTCTCCCCTCTCTGGGCCCCAAGTGACTAAGCCCTAGCTGAGAAGTGATAACTGCCAACCCTATAGTCCAAAGGGAAACATTCTAATGACAAGTATCTCACAAGCATATGATGAAAATAAAACATCCTATCTATGTTACCCAACTAATTCTGATTCATCCCCAACATTCCCCTTTCAAGGGACTCCGTCCTTTCTGAAGAATCAGAACAGTAACATGGTACCTTACTAACAGTAGTTGCAGAGTATATGAAAAAATAAAAAAATACATACTCAAAATTTAAGGATAATAGGGAATCAAATCCCTTCAGAAACTAAGTTTACAACCTTTATACCACAAGACAGACTTGCACAAGTTTAATCACACAGAATAATACATTTGTTGAGTAAAATAAAAAATAACAGAACATAAATGCTCCCTAAATTACAGGAGAACCAGTGTCTAAACACAGGCCTCATCACAACATATAGGACAGTCATCCCTCTGAGTCCTCATGCTCAGAATTGGGTTCCCCGCTATCAGAGATATAGTCAGGAATAGGGAACAGGTCAGGGAAATCATTCATATACTGTGAACCCTCTATCTACACTGTCCAGTGAGAATATTTCACTGTGTTCACCTGATTGTCGTCCATCAATCTCAGATTCTTCATCTACAGCTACTTCCTTTGCAAGCAAGGGCATAGTAAGAACAACATCAACCACTTTATTAAACAATTTCTTCACATAAATGATAATTAGCAACAGAGCAATCAGTAATAATAGACCATAGATGCACCAGTCGAAAATTGTCGCTCCCCAAGCATCAAACACTGACTGAACCCATCCTAAAGGATTCCAGTCGATGTCAGGCTGGTGTTCCCTTTCGAGAACACCACTAAGCTCTTTCAAATGTTCCACTACAATATTCAAATTGTCATCCCCCTGGGGTATGAATGTACAGCAGTGATCTCCTATAATTTGACACTCCCCTCCTTCACGTGCTAGCAACATGTCAAGTGCCAACCTATTTTGTGTTGCCATGAGTCGAGTGGCTTGCAACTCTGGTCTTATCATAGAAAACCCTGCAGTGGTCAAATTTACCAGTGATTCCAGATGATATCCTAGCCTATCCAACTCATGTGCATTCTCCGATGCCCCATACCAGGGATTCCAAATGATATCCTAGCCTATCCAACTCATGTGCATTCTCCGATGCCCCATACCAGGGATTCCAGATGATATCCTAGCCTATCCAACTCATGTGCATTCTCCGATGCCCCATACCAGGGGAATAAACCACGCCAGAACTTTTCCAATTTCGAGGATCGTCGCGAGTCACTGGGGACATAATTGGATTGCGAGATGTCCCTCTTAATTAGTCTTAACCTGCTTGGAATGGAGGAATTCGTTTTTTGCATTACCACAAGGGATATGTTTAGTTTACCAAAAATACAGCACCCTGTCCAATTTGTGGGTAGGTAGAGATAGGCTTTATCACCACAAATCCAATAATGATCAGTAAATGTTGCCGAGCCGAATTGATGAGAACGATCGTCAGTTTCCGCATCAATAATGGTGTTCCCCACCCCCAGTCAAATGGGGTATCCAGAGCTGCATGTTCCCTTCTTCCAGCTACATCCTATTGAGAAAACACTATTATTGACACATGTTGACATTCCGAGATAGGATTCATTAAATTGTGGTATGGAAATATTGCTTGGGTTGGGACAATGACAGGTTCTGAATGGGGTTCGCCGGGGTTGGACTTGAATAGGTTCTGGTACACGGGATCTAGGTTCTAAGATGATTCTACTGCACCAATGTGAACAATCAAATCCCCCTCGTAAATCTTTTGTTGATGACAAATTACCATTAATGCATTTATCCCTCAGTGTTCTACCTAGTGAGGGTTGACCCCCTGTGTTCTCATTGGACAAGAGCACTTCTAATGCACATAGTGTCATTAATGCTGACCTCTACTGAATACTGTAAGAATGGGGAGATCGCTGAATGTGGAAACAAACTACATACATAACAGGAGTTATTTCCTAACATCAGTTCAGTCTTTACTGTATAGTTAAGCAGTGACCACCAAGTGTTTCCCTCGTGATTCCTACTGTGATGCTCATCCAGTGGATGCATCGACCTTCTTCTTCTTTCGATATGGGAGCGGCTATTGTTTGCTGGACTCCTGTCCTGAGCCTGCCGTTGGCTCGAGCTGGAGTGGCTGTTATTTAAGTCCCGCCATGGAACTGAACGGTCATTAGTCGAGTCCGTACCATGTTGTCTTTCCAGGACCGGTTGTCCTTGAGTCACTGTCCATATGGCAACTGTAATGAGAAGGCTCAAGACAAGAGCAAGAAACATTATGTGTAGAGTCTGGGCCTGATCCTCCCATGGCCATATAGGCGGTGACTTCCGGCGTCTCTGGTCCTCCATCCTCAGGGTCTGGTGGGCAGTATGGCACCTTCCTGCAGTGGCTGGCATGGATCCAAGTAGACCTCTCAGCTACGCGAACAGCAGTGGGGGTAATCAGCATCACCTGGTATGGTCCAGTCCACCTCTGCTGGTTCCAATGCTTTCATCTCAGGTCTTTCCCCACCACCCAGTCACCTGGTTGCAGTTTGTGGAGGATCCCCACCAGAGGCTGGGGTAGAGCCGCTTTCACCCTGGGGAAAATAGCCCTCAGAACATTGTTAAGAGCAGTTCAATAACTTACCATGTCATCGTCACAGCCCATCAGTGTCAGCTTGTTCTGTGGGAAGGGAGAATTAATCATCCTCATTGGTCTACCTGTCAGAACCTCATGAGGAGCCAATCCAGTGGTTCTGTGGGGCTGCCCTGGCATGTACATCAGAGCCAGGAGCATCACAGTGACCCAAGAAAGCCCCGTCTCTGCCATAAGCTTCACCATCTTAGATTTTAGGGTTTGATTAGCGCGTTCAACTAAACCACCGGATTGCAGCCTATAGCTACATTGGGTCCTGAGGTCTTTCTGCAGACTCTCAGACAAGTTCTGTATCACCAGGTTTACAAAGTGGGAGCCATTGTCGCTGGTTAATTTAGATGGTAACCCCCACCTTGGGATGATCTCCCTAAGGAGATTCTTGGCTACTGCTATAGTAGTGGAATGTCGACATGGGAATGCCTCTACCCACTTGGAGAAGGCATCCACTATCACCAGACAATATTTGTAACCTTGACAAGGAGAGAGTTCAATAAATCCATCATTATGTGTTCATATGGTCCTTCAGGGGTTGGATGAGCCGACAGTGGCATGGGGATCCCTCTTCCCATGTTGTTAGTCATACAAATCACACATTATGCACCAAATTGTTCAGCAAACACAGAAAACCCAGGTGCAAACCAAAATGTATTTACAAAATCAACAACTCCCCCCTTTGACACATGATCCCTACCATGTGACAACTTAGCTAAGTAGGGGAAACATGAACATGGTAAGACTGGTAGCACAGCCGGGCCCAGCCAGAGTTTCTGCACCTGGTCATATGTACATAGTCGTTTCCACTTCCTCAACTCAACAGGACCTACAGAGGATTGCAAGTCAGAGATATCAGTGAGAGAGAAGAGGTTATGATCAGGAAGTAAAACCATCTGTAACACAGGTTCCTCCAAGGAGACAGCTACTGCCTTAGCTGCCAAGTCAGCCATAGCATTACCTTTGGAGACAGGGTCGGAAGAGTTAGCATGAGCAAGGCACTTACAAACAGCAATTTAGCAAGTTATCAACAAGTTTTGAATGAGAGATTGTCTTACCAGAGGAGGTCAGGAAGCCGCGCTGTTTCCACAGAGTACCAAAATCATGTACCTCACCAAAGGCATATCTGCTATCTGTATAGATAGTAGCAGACTGGCCTTTAGCTAATATGCAAGCTCTAGTGAGTGCAAAGAGTTCTGCTGCTTGAGCAGAAAGGTGGGAGGGTAATTTAGCACTTTCCAGTGTGGTTGAGGCAGTAATAACCGCATACGCAACCAATGGTTCTCCTTTCTCAGAACGCTGAGCAGAGCCATCTACAAACAGTTCCAAATGTGCATTTTGCAAAGGGACATCAGTTAAATCCAACCTTGGTTTAGAGACAAGCTCCACCAGAGCAGCACAGTCATGCGGCTCTCCATCATCCTCAGTGGGCAACAAAGTAGCAGGATTTAACACAGTGCACCTCTTCAGGGTCACATGACACATTGTCAGAAGGACATTCTGATAATGGAGCAGTGGAGCTGGTGTTAGATGGGCCGTCTTTGCCTGTGAAATAAGAGCATGTACAGCATGAGGAACGTGTACAGTGAGTTCACACATGGCAACAATGTCTGCACAAGCCGACACAGCTTCAGTAGCAGCAGCCACAGCTCTCAAACAACAAGCCAGACCTCTGGCCACACTGCCCAGCTGTTTGGAATAATACCCGAACGGGCGCTGCTTTCCTCCATGTTCCTGTGTTAAAACAGATGACATAAAACCATTTTTCTCACAAACAAAGAGGTTAAAAGGTTTAGAATAGTCAGGGAAGTCCCAAACAGGGAGAAGTAGTCATGAGTTGTTCAGTCTGATCAGAGCAGTCAGTCCCTCTGGTGTCCACTTCATTCTGTCAATCATAGCCATTTTGTGGCCATAAATAAGGTCAGCAAGCGGCTGCACCACCTCAGCATAGTCAGGTAACCACGCCCTACAATACCCTGCCGTTCCAGTCAATGACATCATGTGTCGTTTAGTAACCGGCTGTGGGACGGAGAGAATAGCCTGTATCCTCTCTTTACCCAGCTGCCTGCCATTGGGAGAGATGTCATGACCCAAATACCTCACTGTCTGTGAAACCAACTGTAACGTCTTCTTTGAAACTTTGTGGCCATTCTCAGCGAGAAATATCAACAAAGCCTGAGTATCAGTTCCACAAGTTTCCATTGAGCTGGAGCACAACAACAAAATCATCCACATACTGAATCAGAGTGCTGCCCTCAGGGGGTATAAAACCCTCCAGATTTTGTGCTAAAGCTGCTGAAAAAATAGCGGCGGATTCCACGTAACCCATTGGAGCCACAGTCCACGTAAATCTCTTACCTAATAATGTGAAAGCAAACCAGAACTGAGATTCTGGTGCCACTGGAATACTGAAAAATGCATTCGTCAAATCTATCACAGAGAACCACTCTGCTGTGGGTGGTACCGCACCCAACAGTGTAGTAACATTAGGAACCACCGGGGCACGGGCAAAAACTGCATCGTTCACAGGCCTTAAGTCCTGGACCAATCTCCAACCACCTGAAGGTTTTCTAACAGGCAAGATATGGGTGTTACAGGGTGATTCTGGACAGGGAATTAAAGCACCATTATCTAACAGGGATGCATGAACAGGAGTAATACCTGCTATTGCCTCCCTACTGAGTGGATACTGTGCTCTAGATGGGCGCCTGGTATCTTTAGGAGTGACCACCATTGGCTCAGCTCTCTTTATTCTCCCAAAATCATACTTGTCCCTTGTCCATAGGCGTTCAGGGACCCCTCTCAGGAGGGGTGAGTCTTCACTCAACAACATGATATTGGTAGAAAAATAAACCTGATCAACACCATGCACACCCCTCTCAGTTGGAGTTTCCCAACTGAGTGGGTAACAACTTGTCAGTGTGCTGGGTGAATAAGTTGACCCATCAGGGCGCAACTCCCAGTCTGTAGCATTAACCAAGCTTTTCATCCAAATTCCAGTATCCACCCATTCTACTCTGTCTGATTTTGCCAGGGACACATGTGGTGCGCTATCCTCAAACAGGTAGAGCTCTTTCTGTGCAGGGGTTAGATTAACCCCTAAAGCACAGAAATCACTGCTACAGTATAAACCCTCACACTGCACTGACTCATCCTGTAATGTATCACACAGCCATTGTTTCTCATAATGGAGATCTTTTGTCAATGGTGAAAAATGGGAGGTGGAATGTAAGCCTGCTTCAGACATGAAACTGCCCTCGTTGCCCCAATGGGTTTTGGTCATTGAGAAAACACTAACAATATTGGGCACCTCATCATCAACATCCCATGCATAATACCAGTCACAAAGCTCAGACATTAACATCAATTGCTCCCCCCCTTTCTCCTCTTCCTCATGAATAACAGTTAAACCGGTTCAGCCACATGTTATGTTGATGCCAAGTTTACACAGGAGGTCCCTGCCCATCAGATTGACAGGACAGTGGTCGGAGTAGAGAAATTGATGTTGACAGTTCTCCTCACAAAAGGAGACAGGCATAGTTACCTGCTCTCTGAGTGGGAGACCTGAAGCCCCTACAGTTTTGACTATTTCATTAGACATGGGAGGTTTTGTCATGGCCTTGCAGTTATACACAGACATAGCAGCCCCAGTATCAACAAGAAATATTAGTGACTCACCATTGACACAAGCCTCCACGGATGGCTCTACTCTCGGAACGGTGTGACACTTTTTAAAAACAAATGCTCTTGTTGCTCTGAGGATTTTAGCACAACTGTCCCTGTCACCTCATCATGTCAATACTCCTCCTCCTGTCCCTGTCTTCTCATCATGTCAATACACCTCCTCCTGTCTTCTCATCATGTCAATACACCTCCTCCTGTCCCTGTCTCCTCATCATGTCAATACACCTCCTCCTGTCCCTGTCTTCTCATCATGTCAATACACCTCCTCCTGTCCCTGTCTTCTCATCATGTCAATACACCTCCTCCTGTCCCTGTCTTCTCATCATGTCAATACACCTCCTCCTGTCCCTGTCTCCTCATCATGTCAATACACCTCCTCCTGTCCCTGTCTTCTCATCATGTCAATACTCCTCCTCCTGTCCCTGTCTTCTCATCATGTCAATACACCTCCTCCTGTCCCTGTCTTCTCATCATGTCAATACACCTCCTCCTGTCCCTGTCTTCTCATCATGTCAATACACCTCCTCCTGTCCCTGTCTTCTCATCATGTCAATACACCTCCTCCTGTCCCTGTCTTCTCATCATGTCAATACACCTCCTCCTGTCCCTGTCTTCTCATCATGTCAATACACCTCCTGTCCCTGTCTCCTCATCATGTCAATACACCTCCTCCTGTCCCTGTCTTCTCATCATGTCAATACACCTCCTCCTGTCCGTGTCTTCTCATCATGTCAATACACCTCCTCCTGTCCCTGTCTTCTCATCATGTCAATACACCTCCTCCTGTCCCTGTCTTCTCATCATGTCAATACACCTCGTCCTGTCCCTGTCTCCTCATCATGTCAATACACCTCGTCCTGTCCCTGTCTTCTCATCATGTCAATACTCCTCTTTCTATCCCTGTCTCCTCATCATGTCAATACACCTCGTCCTGTCCCTGTCTTCTCATCATGTCAATACACCTCCTCCTGTCCCTGTCTCCTCATCATGTCAATACACCTCCTCCTGTCCCTGTCTTCTCATCATGTCAATACACCTCCTCCTGTCCCTGTCTCCTCATCATGTCAATACACCTCGTCCTGTCCCTGTCTCCTCATCATGTCAATACACCTCGTCCTGTCCCTGTCTTCTCATCATGTCAATACACCTCCTCCTGTCCCTGTCTCCTCATCATGTCAATACACCTCGTCCTGTCCCTGTCTTCTCATCATGTCAATACACCTCCTCCTGTCCCTGTCTCCTCATCATGTCAATACACCTCGTCCTGTCCCTGTCTTCTCATCATGTCAATACACCTCCTCCTGTCCCTGTCTCCTCATCATGTCAATACACCTCGTCCTGTCCCTGTCTCCTCATCATGTCAATACACCTCCTCCTGTCCCTGTCTTCTCATCATGTCAATACACCTCCTCCTGTCCCTGTCTCCTCATCATGTCAATACACCTCCTCCTGTCCCTGTCTTCTCATCATGTCAATACACCTCCTCCTGTCCCTGTCTCCTCATCATGTCAATACACCTCGTCCTGTCCCTGTCTTCTCATCATGTCAATACACCTCCTCCTGTCCCTGTCTTCTCATCATGTCAATACACCTCCTCCTGTCCCTGTCTTCTCATCATGTCAATACACCTCCTCCTGTCCCTGTCTTCTCATCATGTCAATACACCTCCTCCTGTCCCTGTCTCCTCATCATGTCAATACACCTCCTCCTGTCCCTGTCTCCTCATCATGTCAATACACCTCCTCCTGTCCCTGTCTTCTCATCATGTCAATACACCTCCTCCTGTCCCTGTCTTCTCATCATGTCAATACACCTCCTCCTGTCCCTGTCTCCTCATCATGTCAATACACCTCCTCCTGTCCCTGTCTTCTCATCATGTCAATACACCTCCTCCTGTCCCTGTCTTCTCATCATGTCAATACACCTCCTCCTGTCCCTGTCTTCTCATCATGTCAATACACCTCCTCCTGTCCCTGTCTCCTCATCATGTCAATACACCTCCTCCTGTCCCTGTCTTCTCATCATGTCAATACACCTCCTCCTGTCCCTGTCTCCTCATCATGTCAATACACCTCCTCCTGTCCCTGTCTCCTCATCATGTCAATACACCTCCTCCTGTCCCTGTCTTCTCATCATGTCAATACACCTCCTCCTGTCCCTGTCTTCTCATCATGTCAATACACCTCCTCCTGTCCCTGTCTTCTCATCATGTCAATACACCTCCTCCTGTCTTCTCATCATGTCAATACACCTCCTCCTGTCCCTGTCTCCTCATCATGTCAATACACCTCCTCCTGTCCCTGTCTTCTCATCATGTCAATACACCTCCTCCTGTCCCTGTCTCCTCATCATGTCAATACACCTCCTCCTGTCCCTGTCTTCTCATCATGTCAATACACCTCCTCCTGTCCCTGTCTCCTCATCATGTCAATACACCTCCTCCTGTCCCTGTCTCCTCATCATGTCAATACACCTCCTCCTGTCCCTGTCTCCTCATCATGTCAATACACCTCCTCCTGTCCCTGTCTTCTCATCATGTCAATACACCTCCTCCTGTCCCTGTCTTCTCATCATGTCAATACACCTCCTCCTGTCCCTGTCTCCTCATCATGTCAATACACCTCCTCCTGTCCCTGTCTCCTCATCATGTCAATACACCTCCTCCTGTCCCTGTCTTCTCATCATGTCAATACACCTCCTCCTGTCCCTGTCTCCTCATCATGTCAATACACCTCCTCCTGTCCCTGTCTCCTCATCATGTCAATACACCTCCTCCTGTCCCTGTCTTCTCATCATGTCAATACACCTCCTCCTGTCTTCTCATCATGTCAATACACCTCCTCCTGTCCCTGTCTCCTCATCATGTCAATACACCTCCTCCTGTCCCTGTCTTCTCATCATGTCAATACACCTCCTCCTGTCCCTGTCTCCTCATCATGTCAATACACCTCCTCCTGTCCCTGTCTTCTCATCATGTCAATACACCTCCTCCTGTCCCTGTCTCCTCATCATGTCAATACACCTCCTCCTGTCCCTGTCTCCTCATCAAGTCAATACACCTCCTCCTGTCCCTGTCTCCTCATCATGTCAATACACCTCCTCCTGTCCCTGTCTTCTCATCATGTCAATACACCTCCTCCTGTCCCTGTCTTCTCATCATGTCAATACACCTCCTCCTGTCCCTGTCTCCTCATCATGTCAATACACCTCCTCCTGTCCCTGTCTTCTCATCATGTCAATACACCTCCTCCTGTCCCTGTCTTCTCATCATGTCAATACACCTCCTCCTGTCCCTGTCTTCTCATCATGTCAATACACCTCCTCCTGTCTTCTCATCATGTCAATACACCTCCTCCTGTCCCTGTCTCCTCATCATGTCAATACACCTCCTCCTGTCCCTGTCTCCTCATCATGTCAATACACCTCCTCCTGTCCCTGTCTTCTCATCATGTCAATACACCTCCTCCTGTCCCTGTCTTCTCATCATGTCAATACACCTCCTCCTGTCCCTGTCTCCTCATCATGTCAATACACCTCCTCCTGTCTCTGTCTTCTCATCATGTCAATACACCTCCTCCTGTCCCTGTCTTCTCATCATGTCAATACACCTCCTCCTGTCCCTGTCTTCTCATCATGTCAATACACCTCCTCCTGTCCCTGTCTTCTCATCATGTCAATACACCTCCTCCTGTCCCTGTCTTCTCATCATGTCAATACACCTCCTCCTGTCCCTGTCTCCTCATCATGTCAATACACCTCCTCCTGTCCCTGTCTCCTCATCATGTCAATACACCTCCTCCTGTCCCTGTCTCCTCATCATGTCAATACACCTCCTCCTGTCCCTGTCTTCTCATCATGTCAATACACCTCCTCCTGTCCCTGTCTTCTCATCATGTCAATACACCTCCTCCTGTCCCTGTCTCCTCATCATGTCAATACACCTCCTCCTGTCCCTGTCTCCTCATCATGTCAATACACCTCCTCCTGTCCCTGTCTTCTCATCATGTCAATACACCTCCTCCTGTCCCTGTCTCCTCATCATGTCAATACACCTCCTCCTGTCCCTGTCTCCTCATCATGTCAATACACCTCCTCCTGTCCCTGTCTTCTCATCATGTCAATACACCTCCTCCTGTCCCTGTCTCCTCATCATGTCAATACACCTCCTCCTGTCCCTGTCTCCTCATCATGTCAATACACCTCCTCCTGTCCCTGTCTCCTCATCATGTCAATACACCTCCTCCTGTCCCTGTCTTCTCATCATGTCAATACACCTCCTCCTGTCCCTGTCTCCTCATCATGTCAATACACCTCCTCCTGTCCCTGTCTTCTCATCATGTCAATACACCTCCTCCTGTCTTCTCATCATGTCAATACACCTCCTCCTGTCCCTGTCTCCTCATCATGTCAATACACCTCCTCCTGTCCCTGTCTCCTCATCATGTCAATACACCTCCTCCTGTCCCTGTCTTCTCATCATGTCAATACACCTCCTCCTGTCCCTGTCTTCTCATCATGTCAATACACCTCCTCCTGTCCCTGTCTCCTCATCATGTCAATACACCTCCTCCTGTCCCTGTCTTCTCATCATGTCAATACACCTCCTCCTGTCCCTGTCTTCTCATCATGTCAATACACCTCCTCCTGTCCCTGTCTTCTCATCATGTCAATACACCTCCTCCTGTCCCTGTCTTCTCATCATGTCAATACACCTCCTCCTGTCCCTGTCCTGGATTGTACAGGGTCGTCTGTGCCGGCGGCCCCGTCTGCCAGGCTCCAGGTTGTCCTCTGCCTGGAGGGACTCCTTGTGGGCCCCACTGTTGCTGTTGCTGGACCCCGTGAGGTGTCCCGACCTGCCATTGGTTGGGAGGTGGCTGCCACGGCTGTTGTTGGAATGGGGCTGTCCATGCATGTGCTCCTTTTCCTCCTCTTCTTGCCCCATCCCTTTGGGCCCCTCTTCTCGGTCCGCCTCTGCCTTTGTTCTTCTGTGCATTCGTTGGCTCGGAGCAGTCAGCAGTAAAATGACCCGGCTTCCCACAGTTGTAACACTTGCGCACTCCACCCCCTTGTCCTGTCCCTGCTGGGGCTGCTCCCTGGTAAAACATCATCTGGGCAGCCTGTAGTTTCTGTCTTCACTTTTTCTTCCTTAATTTTTTCTTCCTTCTGAGTACTTTGTTGTCTCTCAGCATGCTTGCAGTGCTGTACCACCGTTGCTAATGGCTCAGTCTCCCAACTGATGCAGGTAGTGCTCACAGCTTTCTCCAGGCCCGGTGTCAGACCCCTCACCAGGGCGTCTTTCAGCAGATCCCCATATGCATGTTCGTTTGGTCTGATACCACTGTGTAGCCTGAAACAGGTCTCAAGTCTTTTTCTGAAAGCCTCCAGGCCCTCAACTTTCTTCATTGTGCATTCTCTGATGGCAGTCCAGTCGGTCTTACATTTACATTTAAGTCATTTAGCAGACGCTCTTATCCAGAGCGACTTACAAATTGGTGCATTCACCTTATATCCAGTGGAACAGCCACTTTACAATAGTGCATCTAAATCTTTTAAGGGGGGGGGGGGGTTAGAAGGATTACTTTATCCTATCCTAGGTATTCCCTAAAGAGGTGGGGTTTCAGGTGTCTCCGGAAGGTGGTGATTGACTCCGCTGACCTGGCGTCGTGAGGGAGTTTGTTCCACCATTGGGGTGCCAGAGCAGCGAACAGTTTTGACTGGGCTGAGCGGGAACTGTACTTCCTCAGAGGTAGGGAGGCGAGCAGGCCAGAGGTGGATAAACGCAGTGCCCTTGTTTGGGTGTAGGGCCTGATCAGAGCCTGAAGGTACGGAGGTGCCGTTCCCCTCACAGCTCCGTAGGCAAGCACCATGGTCTTGTAGCGGATGCGAGCTTCAACTGGAAGCCAGTGGAGAGAGCGGAGGAGCGGGGTGACGTGAGAGAACTTGGGAAGGTTGAACACCAGACGGGCTGCGGCGTTCTGGATGAGTTGTAAGGGTTTAATGGCACAGGCAGGGAGCCCAGCCAACAGCGAGTTGCAGTAATCCAGACGGGAGATGACAAGTGCCTGGATTAGGACCTGCGCCGCTTCCTGTGTGAGGCAGGGTCGTACTCTGCGAATGTTATAGAGCATGAACCTACAGAACGGGCCACCGCCTTGATGTTGGAGTCTTAGTTGGATACATCTCCAC
Organism: Salvelinus fontinalis; assembly: GCF_029448725.1. Taxonomy (NCBI): domain Eukaryota; kingdom Metazoa; phylum Chordata; class Actinopteri; order Salmoniformes; family Salmonidae; genus Salvelinus; species Salvelinus fontinalis. Next base: position 1,053,229 of record NW_026600211.1, on the reverse strand, counting down.
AATCCTGGCCAGCAGTGCCGTTATCTGGTCCTGATATGCGCCATTCACAGTCCACAGGTAGTTGCAATCAAACTGTCCCTGTACATCCACCCACCTGAATCCCAGTTTCTTTTTACAGATATGGGCTATCTCAGCAGCAGATGGTTTGTACTGACCCACCAATACCCTCATTTCTGCTGAATATTTCACAGCGTCTTTACTTGGGTCTGGTAGGTCTACAATGTCTTTGATTTCATCATGTCTCCACGTCCTCTGGACATACACAATGGGGTTCCATGCTGCGGCGGCAGCAGCATTAGCATCATCAGGTCGAGGCTGAGGGTTGGGACAGGCCATCAGAGGGTATTGTCGATACATGTCTGATGCTGGGTCGTATGGGGAGGAGGTAGAGACACGCCTCTCCGTCCTGGCCCGTAGACGGTCCTCACTTTCCTCCCTGGAGCTGAGTGGAGGAGCCTTGAGAAAGGGATTGTTGATCTTTTTACCCTTCTGGCGTGCTCCCCCCACTGCGCCTCCAGTGGGACTGGCCGGAGTCACTCCAGACCCTTTCAGGACTTCAGCCTGTCTCCGTGCCTGACGATCAATCACCGTGGTGTTGGGAGAGACAGGGGGTGAGGCTGCAGGTTGTAGTGGCCTTGTATCCAGCGGATCAGCAGGAGGCGGCTGAGGAGGAGGGAGGTCCGGCAACACTGGGTAGAGAGTTTGAGGAGTACAGTAGGGAGGGGGACAGTCTCTGTCATCATCATCCTTCCTATTGCTTCTCAGTTTCATCTTTCCCCTTCTTTACTCCTTCCTCAGTCTGAACTACCATATTCTGACAGGGTTTTCCCTGAAATGGGTCCTGTCTCTTCTTTCGTTTGTCAGCTTCCCTTTCCCATTTTCTGAATTTCACCCAGTCAATTTGATCCTTTTCCCCTTGTTTACCTTCCTTCTCTACCAATCTCTGTCTTATCTCGTCTAACAGCGTCACACTTAGTGTCCCTGTCAAAGGAAAACCACCCTCTATATGCCATAGAAGTTCCTGTTCCAGAATATCCCTACCCCATTTATCTACCATAACCTTCAAGGCTCCAGTAGGAGGGTCCGGAATGCCTGGTTCTTTGCTCCCGCGCGCACCCATGGCTCCTTAGTCACACACACACACAAAATCTCACTCACACACACACACACACACACACACACACACACACACACACACACACACACACACACACACACACACACACACACACACACACACACACACACACACACACACACAGGGAGAGAAAAACAGTTATAACAGAAATTCCTTAAGTACTCACACAGAACTTCAATGATCACCCACACAGGATTGGTCAGATGCTCACACAGAACTGGTCAGATGTCCACACAGAACATCAGAACATAATTGAAAGGTTACGCACACAGAGTCAACCTACCGCGCCCACACAGAACGCTCCTACAAAACAAAACACTCACATTGAGTAACCCAGGGCATACCTGGCTAGCACATTTAAAATAATTGGAATTCACCACTTCTGAGGGTCACTTAGACAGTCACACAGACACTTTCAGAATGAGGCCCTTCTTCCAATAGGGCTTCACCAAGTACCGTGTTTAACACAGAACACACAGTCACCCTGGCCCCTCACCAATCCCCACTGTGATCAATTCAGTGTCAGGACGGCTCTAGATCGCCTGCAACCGACCAGTGGCAAAGTATCTTTGAGTCCACAAACTCTCAGATTACTCTCCTCTGACTCGGCCCTGCTTACGCCTCTAAGGTGCCCCCCTCACACAAGAACACACTCAGAGCCCACGTAACAGAGGCTTTTGTTAAAAAACTCAACTTCAAGTGTGGTTTGCTCACCTCAACTTTTTTTTTACTATGTTCGGGATGTGGTATCCACTCGGCTCGCTGCCTCTCAGATCTTAGGTTGGTCCATCTGCTCCGTTCCCGAAGTGTGGTCTCCCTGAGATCCCAAGTTTGAGGGATCCCTTGTGCAAGATTTACCTAGGTCGTCAGGAGCGGTCACCGAGTGAAGATTCACATCCCATCCTCGTCGCCAAATGTCGTGGCAATTTCCTGTATTACCAAATGATGAGAGAGCAAACCACACACCAGTCAGAGTTATACATAAACTTTACCTTTAATAATAAAGCTTTTGCAATAGCATTTGACTTTCAACATTTCAGTATCTCTAATGAAAAGTTGAGAGTGGCCAACATAATGGCAACTGAGATATTTTATAGCAAAGATCCACCCCCTAGTCGACATGACAAACCACAGATAATAGGAACTGTTCACAAAGAAAGACTTTTACTTGAGAGAGGAGTATCCCATAGCTAGACAGCATTCGCTATCAATTATCGTTCAGTTTGGTCTCCTAAACAAGATTCTTATCTCGTTCTTGGTACTTCATAGTGCTAAAACATTACCTGGCATATATCAATTGTCAATTCTAGATACTCCCATCTCAAATACACCCCCTCCTTGACAAGCTCACTGAAGACAGTGAGCCTCTTAGGTCATATACTAGGTCAAGATAAGGGCAACATCAAAGGGGTAATACAATGTTTCCAGACACTGCCATACTCCTCCCCCCAATGACAAAAGGAGGGAGTGACTGGCGTACAGACATTGTATGAGATAACTAACTGGTTCCTCATTAATCACGCCATCCCTTCACATGGTTTAGGAATAGCTACAGACACATTCCCATAAGAAGACAATGTTCAATTCTGTCCTCCTCCCCTTCTGATATTCTGCATAGCACCACATGGTTTAACAGATACATTGACTTATGAAGACAAGCCTGACCTCTCCCCTCTCTGGGCCCCAAGTGACTAAGCCCTAGCTGAGAAGTGCAACATTCTAATGACAAGTATCTCACAAGCATATGATGAAAATAAAACATCTTATCTATGTTACCCAACTAATTCAACCCCAACACCACCACACCACAGCTGATATTGTTTTGTTGCTGAGCTGAGGAGCATCGCGCTGCATGGTAAAAAAAAAAAGATCTTTACATTTTAGTGCTCTTCTATCGGGGAGGGAGTGTTTGTTGTTTGTGCTAACCTCTTCTGTCATTGTAATATCGAAAGGACAAGTGGCTAAAAATGTTTATGTCAAAGCAGTGTATTCCGCCGTCTCTCCCTCTTTCCATGTCTCTGCCCATAAACAGTCCTCCCTTGTCAAGTTGGGCATCAAAGCTCCCCTGACCGCTGACCTATTGACACTTAACTCATCTGAACCCCATTCCCGAACTTACACTTCAAAATAAACTCAGCAAAAAAAAAAACGTCTTCTCAATGTCAACTGCGTTTATTTTCAGCAAACTTAACATGTGTTTGTTTAACATATTTGTATGAACATAACAAGATTCAACAACGGATACATAAACTGAACAAGTTCCACAGACATGTGACTAACAGAAATTGAATAATGTGTCCCTGAACAAAGGGGGGGGGGGGGGGTCAAAATCAAAAGTAACAGTCAGTATCTGGTGTACCAGCTGCATTAAGTACTGCAGTGCATCTCCTCCTCATGGACTGCACCAGATTTGCCAGTTCTTGCTGTGAGATGTTACCCCACTCTTCCACCAAGGCACCTGCAAGTTCCCGGACATTTCTGGGGGGAATGGCCCTAGCCCTCACCCTCCGATCCAACAGGACCCAGACGTGCTCAATGGGATTGAGATCCGGGCTCTTTGCTGGCCATGGCAGAACACTGACATTCCTGTCCTGCAGGAAATCACGCACAGAACGAGCAGTATGGCTGGTGGCATTGTCATGCTGGAGGGTCACATCAGGATGAGCCTGCAGGAAGGGTACCACATGAGGGAGGAGGATGTTTTCCCTGTAAAGCATAGCATTGAGATTGCCTGCAATGACAACAAGATCAGTCCGATGATGCTGTGACACACCGCCCCAGACCATGACGGACCCTCCACCTCCAAATCGATCCTGCTCCAGAGTACAGGCCTCAGTGTAACGCTCATTCCTTCGACGATAAACGCGGCTCCGACCATCACTGCTGGTGAGACAAAACCGTGACTCGTCAGTGATGAGCACTTTTTGCCAGTCCTGTCTGGTCCAACTACGGTGGGTTTGTGCCCATAGGAGACGTTGTTGCCGGTGATGTCTGGTGAGGACCTGCCTTACAACAGGCCTACAAGCCCTCAGTCCAGCCTCTCAGCCTATTGCGGACAGTCTGAGCACTGATGGAGGGATTGTGCGTTTCTGGTGTAACTCGGGCAGTTGTTGTTGCCATCCTGTACCTGTCCCGCAGGTGTGATGTTTGGATGTACCGATCCTGTGCAGGTGTCGTTACACGTGGTCTGCCACTGTGAGGACGATCAGTTGTCCGTCCTGTCTCCCTGTAGCGCTGTCTTAGGCGTCTCACAGTACGGACATTGCAATTTATTTGCCCTGGCCACATCTGCAGTCCTCATGCCTCCTGCCGGAAACTTGCCTTAGGCATGCTGCAAGATGAGCAGGGACCCTGGGCATCTTTCTTTTGGTGTTTTTCAGAGTCAGTAGAAAGGCTTCTTTAGTGCCCTAAGTTTTCATAACTGTGACCTTAATGGCCTACCGTCTAAGCTGTTAGCGTCTTAACGACCGTTCCACAGGTGCATGTTCATTAACTGTTTATGGTTCATTGAACAAGCATGGGAAACCGTGTTTAAACCCTTTACAATGAAGATCTGTGAAGTTATTTGGATTTTTACGAATTATCTTTGAAAGACGGGGTTCTGAAAAAGGGACGTTTCTTTTTTTGTGAGTTCATATGGAGACAGAATGCAATTCTCAGATCTAGGCTCATTCATCATACAACCCTTTAAGTCTAACAATTCACCAATAAATGGAACATAAGGGCAAACATATTTTGCTTGCCTTACACTGTTGAGATTCACTCACACTCACTTTTAATCAACTGGTGGTTGGCAGTTATTTCTTTAAAAAATATGGAACCTGTTATGAGAAAAGAGTTGGGTCTATTTGACAATACAGGCATGTTGCAGTGTTGAATCAATGTATTATTTGAGTGCCACATTGTGGTGAAAATAAAACAAAAACATTCTTTGGTCAAAATTCTCCAAATAATGATATGTTTATTATTCTACACTCCAATTTTGTAATAAATGATAGAACGTTTCTCAAGTCAGCTGGGTCCAGATACATCTGCAAGATTACAATAAAACATCTGTTTTAATCTTTTGAGTAAAAAACATGCAACAGGGTGATCAAATTAAGATCCTACACCTGTGCACTAATGTGTGCCATGTGTGCTACATGAGTTCTCACAGCACGTCTCACCAGTCCTCCCTCTCATTTTGGTCCCTGTATTGTACTGCACTCATTGCACTGCAATTCTCCTTGTCCTCTGCCTCTGAGCTGCCACACTACATGGTCACACAAAGAGAAGAGATAAGTGTTGAACTGACTCAGTCCCAGAGACTCAAGAGTAAGACTAAGATCCACTATGCTGCCACTTACATCTCATCGCGTATAGTCTCACAAAAAATGCCAATGGAGCCACGGAGAGGATCAGGAAGGTGCCAAAGCAGGTGACCAGTATCAGAGACAGGTCTGGATGAAGGCAGAATGAGAGAGATCAGGATACAAAGTGAATGGTAAAGAGTGGCAGTTTTGACACCAGAATAATGAATATGATTTCAGACCAGCAATGAAAACCTATGGCAATTGGTAAACTAAACGTTCAGGTGATATAGTATGAACTCACTGTCTAGTGTGATGCTGATCTCCTGGCTGCTCCTCCTGGCCCTGCCTGCTCTGGCCACACAGCTGTAGGTCCCCATGTGACAGCTAGAAGCCCTCGCTACGCTGTACATCCCACTGACAGAGTCCCTGGACACTGGCCAGCCGTCCCTCAGGAAGGAGAATGTTACAATCACTGTGGTCCAGTTACAGTCAGGATCAGGGTGACTATGTAGACTGTGGTTACCATGATGTTGGCTCAGTTTGCAGTTGCTAAGCTGGGCCTCACAGGTGAGGTTGAAAGCCCTGCCCTCTTTGACCACGGTCGAAGGAGATGCTGACAAAGTCACTGATGTGAAGAGCTCTGGAGAGGATATTGATTACACAGATTGATTAGAGGAGGAAGTTGAGAAAAATATAGATTGCAAAGAAGTAGAGAAGTGAAATATATTCAAATTGTCACTGACAAGAGCTAGAGTAACGAGTGGGGCTTGTCAAGTAATCTATGAAAAAGTGCATGACACCACATGCAAGACAACCATTACTCATGTGCTACTCTCCTCACTCACCAATGACATTAACAGACACTGCCTGGCTGTATTGGATGTAGAAGACTGGCTGTCCTCTCCCTGCTCTGCACCAGTACTGGCCTGTGTGTGTGACAGAGGCACGCCACAGTTGGTAGACCGCCCCACCTCCAACTCTGCCCCACATCTGCTCCACAGGGCCAGTGTCCTGCCTAATATAGTGTTATGAGCATTAGTTCGTTCCACTTGTTAGTACATTCCAGTTCCTGTACACAGTTATCCAGTGCCATGTTTTACTATCATCACTCAGGGAGTGATGGATACAATAAGTAGCCTAACACACACATTCTATTAGATTGAACTGAAATCTATCACACCTCCCGACATCCAATATACACGATCAGAGAAGCAACATAAAGAGGGAGCCAGAGGTCCAACCTGTCTTTGTGCCAGTAGAACTGCCAGCCCAGCCCAGAGTGGCCAGGTAACTGACATGCCAAGGTGACTGTGTCCTCAGTGTACAACTGTCATCCTGAAGGCTCCACAGTCAGAGTGGGCATCAGTAGAACCTCTGTGAACACATGCAGTAGCCTAGAAGCAGTAGCCTAGAACTTGAATATAATTCATGGTATAAAAATGAAGAGTGTGTGGTATTAAAATGATACTCACCTGATGATGGATAGACCACCAGTGTACTCAACACTAGAACATAATAGACATTATGCATAATAAGGCAAATGACCTGATAACCCAAACTCAGACATAAGCATTACAATTAGGCTAAGCCTATGTGGCACTGGGTATTTAATTTTAGCCTGCAGATCCATGATCTAATTGCCAAGGGGATTAAAAAAGGTTAAACTTGGCTGATAGCCTACTTACAAAGTACAGGAAGGAGAGACATTCCTGAGCTATTCAGTGAATAGGAGGGGAAATCAGTTTACTGAAACAGTTAGGCTAATTAAACGGTCCACAAAGGACCACACACATTGAAAAAAGTTGACAACAATACATTTTACACATGCAAAAAGCTGCAATTGGGCCAATGTTATTGTTTTAAACACAGAGACACAACACCACGTGTTGACAACAACCATCATTTACCTGGCTAACAACCATAGTTTACCTGGCTCTGGCATCATCACCTGAGCACCCTGCTTGTAAGATGTCTGGTCCTACATTTTCACGTAGACCAAGCTGTGTGCTGTGGGGTTTCATTTGGGAAAACTGAACCAACATTAATCTGATTCATATCCGCAACACTCACCTGGGGGTGGCAGGAAAACGATGATAGCAGGCAGCCACAGGACTGCATCACCCGGTAAAACGCGGCCTGCTCAGCTCGAGCTGCTCACTGCGTCCCCTAGCGTCGCACATGATTGAAGAAAATAATCTGTGAGGGAAGCAAAATTCAACACAGCACCGGTCATTTCCCCAAAAAACAGGAAGTGGGAGCGATATCGCATAGATTGAAAGCTCTTGCAGTAAGTTACTCCACTGTCTGGACAAGCTATATTGAAAGTCTGGCGGAGTCAGTAGTGTTAGTGTTTTTATTCAAAGAGAAATTCAACCAAATAGAAGATTGATGTCATTTGGTGGAACGCAAAACGGCGGGTGAGTTGAAAGAACGTTGCGTTATCACGGTGCATTTTACCGCAGACTTGCTCAACACTGACTGAGCAGCACAAAGCTAGCTAGTTAATTTGTAATGGCGGAGTGCTTGTAGCTAGCTACGTGAGGTATGGTTAGTAGCCAACGGTGTAGCTAGCTAGCTGTCCAGTTTAGAAAGTGGTTGGTTATGTAGCCAGCTAAGAGTGCGGTTGGGTGATACGTTTATTATTTTTTTTAAATCGATGTGAGTTGGTTACCTAGCTATCTATTAGTTAGCTCGCTAACTGTTGTTTTGGTAAATTACAGTAGCTAACTACGTATGGTTGCTAGTAGCTAGTTAACTAACGTTAAGCACAGCGACGTGAACAAACTGTTGGATAACTAGCTAGCTAACGTTAGCAAGTCAACAACATTAATTCAATCCACAAAGTTAACATTAATTGTAACGTTAGATGGCAAAGACTAAACTAACTTGTTAGCTAGCTAACGTTAGCCTACGACCTCTGAACCCTGTAATTGATGTGGTCATTTAAGGTGCAACCTGCAGTTGCTACATCCATTTTTTTTTTTTTACTTATAAATAATTATTTCCTGATTGTAGTAATTTAGTTCACCTAATTTCAGTTTGACAAAACAAGCAGGTACAGTGTAGAGAATCATTGTACCATCTAATCCCCTGTGAAATATATTTTCCATAACTAAAAATATTGTGTTTGAAGCTGGTGTATAAAACCAAATATAAAAGAACCAAGTGTAAAAGAAAACAAAACTTAAGAATGGGAAGCATAGAAATAGCCACATAAAAATGATATACTGCTTCTTAGATTTGCTTTCAAAGACAAATCTATAACTAACATACTTTTTTTTGTGTAATTTCCCCCACAATTTCGTGATATTACGATCTTATCTCATCGCAACTCCCCAATGGACTCGGGAGAGGCGAAGGTCAAGTCATGTGTCCTCCGAAACATGACCCGCCAAACTGCGCTTCTTAACACCTGCTCGTTTAACCCGGAAGCCAGCCACACCAATGTGTTGGTGGAAACACTGTTCAACTGACAACTGAAGTCAGCCTGCAGGTGCCTGGCCCACCACAAGCAGTCGCTAGAGTGCGATGAGCCAAGTAAAGCCCCCGCGGCCTAACTCTCTAACCCAGACGACGCTGGGACATTTTTGTGCCGCCCTATTGGACTCCAGGTCACGGCCGGTTGTGACACCGCCTGGGATGGAACCCCAGGCTGTAGTGACGCCGCAACACTGTGATGCAGTGCCTTAGACTGCTGCGCCACTCGGGAGGCATATAACTAACATGTGAAATTGGTTGGTCACCCAAAACGTTTTGCTCAACTGACATACACCATCAGAACCCAAAATATACTTATTTTTTTTACTACATGGGAGTAAAACAAAAAGTATATGTAAACAAACACTGCAGAGCCTCAAATGGTTAAAACTATAATTGTTATATCATAGATGGTCAGTTTTTGCATCCATAGCTCTGTCCGAGAGTTGTTAGGCCTACCTTTCTCCAGCATCCATCCCTCCAGCTTTTTACAGAAACGGGTGGGGAGAGGCCTTGTGATTGCTGCTTTTGCACTGCCCTCCATTCTTTTTCTGCTTCTCCCATCCCTTCCACTTACCATTGCCCTCTTTCTCTCCCTCCCTATCTCCCCTGCCTTTCTCTTTCACTACCCCTCCCCCCTCTCTCTGGTCCCCCACCCCGCTCCCCTCTTTGTTCCTCAGTCGCCGTAGTAAATGGGACCAGCCGGGCCCAGGTCCTGGTTCAGACCAGATGGGGGAGGCGGAGGCGGCTCCTACAGGGGCTCTGGACGCTGCAGCTGCTGTGGCAGCTAAGATCAACGCCATGCTGGTAGCCAAGGGCAAGCTCAAGCCCTCCCAGATAGGACCGTCTGGACCATTTGGACCCCCAGACAAGGTAAGGGTCAGGAAACCTCTTACACTGAAAACATTAGAAACGCTTTCAGTCTCTCACCTGTAATCTGGCTTCTCTCTGTCTTCGTTGTCTGTCCCTCTCTCGCCTCTAAATTCTGTAATCGCCTCGCTCTTAATCTCTCTCTTTTTTAGAGATATTGTTGTAAATGTTAGCATGCAGTACATAAAAATTCATCTTTGTCATCACCAGGTTGTGGGTGTAGGGAAGCCCCAGCCTCCTATGAAAGCGAAGGATGACCTGGTGGTGGCGGAGGTGGAGATCAACGACGTTCCTCTCCCCTGCCGGAACCTGCTGACCCGCGGACAGACACAGGATGAGGTCAGAGTCCATGACATCATTATGATCTTTAGACCCATTGATTGATCAATCTGGTCAACAGTCAAATTTACTGCTATGTTTACCCAGCTCTTTCTCTGTGTGACACGCACATGTACAGACTGGATCAGTGTCATGTAAACCAGTATGGGACTGAAAGTGTCTCACTTGAGGACAGTAAATGACCAGGTTCTTCTTCATCCTATTGTGTGAAGATCAGCAAAGTGAGCGGTGCTGCTGTGTCCACCAGGGGTCGATACATGGCAGCAGTGGAGAAGTACAAGGCTCCACAAGGGTGAGTCCTGCTTCACACCTTCTTTATTACCACACTGATCTACCAAGGAGATTACTGGTATTTACTTTTTTCCATACAGACAAGTGGATCTGTTGTCTGATTGCATCATATAACCAAGTCTTAGGCTACTGACCGACTGCTTCTCTCTCTGTTGTCAGGGACCGACCCCTCTATCTCCACGTCCAGGGCCAGACCAGGGAGCTTGTCGACAGTCAGTACATCTCTATTTACTCACCTAATTTGATTAAGATTATCACCATTTCTGAACATCAGGATCACCAGGGTCCTTCTTTCCTGACTTTCTATGTTGTGACGATCCAATCTCCCTCTCCAGGAGCTGTGAACCGCATCAAGGAGATCATCACTAACGGAGTGGTGAAGGCGGCCACCTCCTACAGCGGAACCGGAGCCACAGTCCCAGTCTACCAGCAACACAAATCCCAGCCCCCCATCAACCACCATCACAGACCACACTTCCAGTCTGGGGTAAGCAGTGTTTTCCACAAGTACATAGTGGCCAGCTAAATAGAAAAAGTAGCTAGCCAGGGCAATTTTAATTTACTGAAAATGAATGAATTAGTTGTTTGGGGTATGGCCTAGGCTTATATATTCAGGACTATACTGTGTCCGCTACGAGGGGCGTTACCGCGCGCTACGAGGGGCGTTACCGCGCGCTACGAGGGGCGTTACCGCGCGCTACGAGGGGCGTTACCGCGCGCTACAAGGGGCGTTACCGCGCGCTACGTGGGGCGTTACCGCGCGCTACGTGGGGCGTTACCGCGCGCTACGTGGGGCGTTACCGCGCGCTACGTGATAGAATAGGTGCCCGTCAGTCACAAAGCGAGCGATGACAGGGAAACGCAATGTGCCGTCTGTCCCGCCTCCCGGTACAATTTGTGTGCACTGTGGTTGGTTGCAGTCTAATTTCTTTACACAGAGGAAGGAGAGAGCATGATGCTAGTGAAATTGCACGCCCCACGCAGCGGACGGATGCGATAACGCCCCGCGCGCTACGTGGGGCGTTTCCGCGCACGCGCGCTACGTGGGGCGTTTCCGCGCACGCGCGCTACGTGGGGCGTTTCCGCGCACGCGCGCTACGTGGGGCGTTTCCGCGCACGCGCGCTACGTGGGGCGTTTCCGCGCACGCGCGCTACGTGGGGCGTTTCCGCGCACGCGCGCTACGTGGGGCGTGCAAATTCACTAGCATCATGCTCTCTCCTTCCTCTGTGTAAAGAAATTAGACTGCAACCAACCACAGTGCACACAAATTGTACCGGGAGGCGGGACAGACGGCACATTGCGTTTCCCTGTCATGCTCGCTTTGTGACTGACGGGCACCTATTCTATCAATAGATCGCTAGAAGATGCATATCGTTCATTCTATCCAGAGGAGGCACGGCGGACTAGTGAATTGAAACGTTTAAATGAAAAGTAGCCTAGTTAATAGGAAGTGGAAAAAGTAGGTGGCTGAAAATGAGTCTGTAACTGGCTGATTAGCTGATGGCCAGCACTAATCAGAAATCTGAGTTTGTGTGTGTGATTGTCGCTCAGTGTGTGTGTCAATGTTATTTTATGAGTGTCAATGTCATTAATGAATCTTGAAGACTTATATCCATATCCTTTCAGATGCACTATGTGCAGGAAAAGTTGTTTGTGGGTCTGGAGCATGCAATCCAGGGCTTCTCAGTGAAGGAGAGGGTGGAAGGGCCAGGCAGCTCCTACCTGCAGCACATCCAGGGTGAGACTGGGGCCAAGGTCTTCCTCAGGGGGAAGGGATCAGGCTGTCTGGAGCCCGCCTCTGGGCGAGAGGCCTTCGAACCGATGTACATCTACATCAGGTAAGTCTCTTGGACTAGACTCGTGTTCATCTGTATCAACTCAGAGAGGGCCTTGAACTCATGTACATCTACATCAGGTAAATAGCCGTATTAATGGATAGTCTGGGGGAGTAAAGTCCATGTTCATTTTTTATTAGCACAGAGCTTAGACACCAGGCACACATTAACTCCTCTCTTCCCCAGTCATCCCAAACCAGAGGGCCTTGCTGCAGCTAAGACCCTGTGTGACAACCTGCTGCAGACGGTGAGTGTCTAATGGTTTACTGACTGGCACTCTGTTCTTTGTTCTCTGTACACTGCTCTACTTTCACTTAAACCCTGTTTCAAGCTGTCCCATCTGAAGTGCATTGTATTATGTAACTGAGCTCTGTTTGCCATGTGGATCTCTGACTGTTCTCTCTTCCCTCCAGGTTCATGCAGAGTATTCGGTCTTCCTCAACCAGATGAGTGTCATGATGCCTACTCCTGGTACAGACTCTCTGGCTTTCTTTCTCTTTTACAGCCTCTACAATGTGTCAACATGTACTGACATGTTCCTCTTCCTCTCCTCCTCCAGGCTTTATGCATCCCCCCATGGCCAACGGGATGCCCCCCCAGCCCCCTTACTACCCCCCAGCAGGGTACCAGCCCAGCTACCCCCTCCCTGTACCTCCCCCTCGGCCCATTCCTCCCCCCTACGCTGTCCCCCCTCCCATTCCCCCTGGGGTGCCCGCCGGTCTCCCCCCTCCCAACCGGTACGCCCTCCCCCCTGCACCGGTCAGTTTACCACAGGTAAGACTGGTCAATCAGATTTAGACTGTATGGACCTGTAATACAGTACATTAAGACTATTACATCCGAGCTATGAACTAGTTGTAAAACTATTTATATAGCCCTTCGTACATCAGCTGATATCTCAAAGTGCTGTACAGAAACCCAGCCTAAAACTCCAAACAGCAAGCAATGCAGGTGTAGAAGCACGGTGGCTAGGAAAAACTCCCTAGAAAGGCCAAAACCTAGGAAGAAACCTAGAGAGGAACCAGGCCATGAGGGGTGGCCAGTCCTCTTCTGGCTGTGCCGGGTGGAGATTATAACAGAACATGGCCAAAATGTTCATAAATGACCAGCATGGTCAAATAATAATAATCACAGTAGTTATCGAGGGTGCAGCAAGTCAGCACCTCAGGAGTAAATGTCAGTTGGCTTTTCATAGCCGATCATTAAGAGTATCTCTACTGCTCCTGCTGTCTCTAGAGAGTTGAAAACAGCAGGTCTGGGACAGGTAGCACCTCCGGTGAACAGGTCAGGGTTCCTTAGCCGCAGGCAGAACAGTTGAAACTGGAGCAGCAGCACGGCCAGGTGGACTGGGGACAGCAAGGAGTCATCATGCCAGGTCGTCCTGAGGCATGGTCCTAGGCCTCAGGTCCTCCTCAGAGAGAATTAGAGAGAGCATACTTAAATTCACACAGGACGCTGGATAAGACAGGAGAAGTACTCCAGATATAACCAACTGGCCCTAGCCCCCAGACACACAAACTACTGCAGCATAAATACTGGAGGCTGAGACAGGAGGGGTCAGGAGAGACTGTGGCCCCATCTGATGATACCCCCGGACAGGGCCAAACAGGAAGGATATAAACCCACCCACTTTGCCAAAGCACAGCCCCCACACCACTAGAGGGATATCTTCAACCACCAACTTACCATCCTGAGACAAGGCCGAGTATAGCCCACAAAGATCTCCGCCACGGCACAACCCAAGGGGGGGCGCCAACCCAGACAGGAAGATCACGTCAGTAACTCAACCCACTCAAGTGACGCACCCCTCCTAGGGACGGCATGAAAGAGCACCAGTAAGCCAGTGACTCAGCCCCTGTAATAGGGTTAGAGGCAGAGAATCCCAGTGGAGAGAGGGGAACCGGCCAGGCAGAGACAGCAAGGGCGGTTCGTTGCTCCAGAGCCTTTCCGTTCACCTTCACACTCCTGGGCTTCACACTCTTGATAGGCTGTATATATGATGTATTCAACATGCATTGCATCCAAGTTGTTTATTTTGTCTCCAGACTCTCCCACCTTCTCCTTTCCCACCCGCTGCTCCAGTTCCGCCCAAAGCTCCGCCTCCCGTAGTCTCAGCCAATCCACCGCAGAAAAGACGCTTCACCGAGGAGGTGCCAGACGAGAGGGACAGCGGTCTGCTGGGATACCAGGTAATTTACCATTATTTTATTCTTCCACCTTATGTGCTGCCTTCGTCCAGTCTGTCCCTTCTGCCTCTGTTGTCTTCCTGTCTTTTCTTATCTTCTGTCCATGTATCTGATATCTGTTCCTCTTTCTGTTAGACTGAATTCATTCTGATTCTCACTGTCTCTTGTCTGTAATTCTGTGAGTCCCTGTCTGCATTCTATAGGAAAGGTTTGCTTGAGTGAGTGAGATTGAATGTGTCTCTGTTCAGTGTCAACTTGTTTTTTCCCTAGTAGATCTTATGACGTTCATTGAAAAGCATTGTAACCATAGCTGTTATTATCTGAGTCCATGTATTATTGGATTTATAGAACTTTCAGATTATGGAGATTCTGAAGAGGTATTGTTGGATAATCATCAAATGTACTTCAATATATTGAAATTAGTGCAGGTACGATACCAGTAAGTATCATGGCAAGGAAACAAAACATGAAATGGATGAACTTTAGGAAAACGGCCCTAATGTTGGAAACAATCATCGTTATGTTGTCACCCAGAGTCATTTTATTTATTTTCCAAGCTATAGCACATCATGTTTTACATACAGCAGGTTTTTAAAGGACCAAAGAGTTTGGTCTGCTCCTGTTTTAATTTTTGCCATGGAAACAATATCGCAATACTAGTGTCGTCACAGGCCGAATTTAAATGTGTCCTCTTGATTTAAAGATATCTTACTTTAATACATTCCTATTTTCGGGTTTTGTGCAATCACAGCATGCATAAACTTAAAATAATAGTTTTATTCTCAGCTGCTTAAATAAGGTGTAGTGAAAAGGAAAACGTTTTGGAATACTAACTTTGCAGTTCAGTTCCATTCAATAGTTTAGATAACTATATGCTTGTAGGCCTACTATTAATAATAGTGATTTAGGGGAGGATGTGTGCTAATGCGCCTGTGTGTTTTTCTGCTCATAGCATGGACCCATTCATATGACTAATTTAGGTGCAGGCTTCCCTGTGGGCAGCCCCGGCCCAGAGGCTTCAGGACCCCCGCCACCGAGTTCCTCCGGGCCGCCGAGGGAGAGGGACAGGTACGGGATGGGGGGCGACGAGTCGCTCTCCTTTAAAACAGTGTCCTTCATCCCAGATGCTGGACACACCGTGTGTGCAGGCTTGTGTTTGCTTGTGATTGATGTTGTGCAACACTGACTGCTCTCCTTCCCTCTTCCCTCTCCCTCTCTCTCTCTCCTTCCCTCTCTCTCTCCCCTTCCCTCTTCCCTCTCCCTCTCTCTCTCTCCTTCCCCCCCTCTCTCTCCTTCCCTCCCTCCATCCCTCTCTCCCTCCCTCCTCCCTCTCTCCCTCTCTTTCTCTCCAGCAGTAGGCAGCTGATGCCTCCACCACCTATTCCGATGAACGGAGGCATGACACCCAAGATGGAGGAGAGGAGGCCGCTGCAAGGCCCCCTGGGTAAGGGCCCCACCCCATGTAACCCCCTGACCCCTCCCCATCCATGGCCTCTCAGCCATAAAGCACGCTGCCCACCCCCCCGGCCTCTTGGCTGTCAGTAGTCAGAGTCAAATAGCATTTTGCATGCAGACATGCTGTTCTCACAGGTGACATAACAGGTTATAGCAGATTACATCAGACAGGCATAGTGTTCATTGATAAGTTCTGCTTTGAAAGTCAGTTCAGAATCAAGAACTGGGCAAAGCTTCGATCCCCCACTGCCTCAGGTAAATCTGTCGTTGATCCTAAGTCAACCCCTATCCCTAGGCACTGTGTAGGTCTGAGAGGATTTTATAGGTGTAAGCAATATGTAGACCATTACAATTGGCCTGTAGAAGAGTAAGGCTGATCTATTACCATAATAATAATTACCACCTGGCATCTCATGTGACATCTAGGAGGTGTCTAGGGATGGATTTCAGATTGGGAGTCCCCCTCTCTGTCTAGCTGGTGCTGTCCCCTCGCTGCCCGTCCCTTTCTGATGACGTCATCAGACAGGAGTGTCTGTGCCCGTGTGTGACTCCCTCACTAACAAGACTCTCTCTTTTTTGTGTTCTTTCTCTGTGTTTTTCTTCTCTTCCATGTCTCTCTGGGTGGGATGCCGGATGGGGGTGGGGCTCTTCTCCTGTGGCGCTGTCCTGCATCGTGATTGGACGGCCCTAACGCTGCCGCTCCCCACCGACCAATGACTGCCGCTGCTGACCCATGCCCCTCCTCTACCTAACTCACCCCTGCTGCCAAACACAATGCAATCTATTAACTTTCTCTCCCTATCTGTTGGTAAACAATTGACTTCCAACTGTTGTTTTTGAAACCTTTGTGCTGGTCTTTGGTTGTGTTCTTTCTCTCTCTGTGTGTGTATATGTCTCCCCTCTCTCTCTCCTGCACCCCTCTCCTTTCTCCCTCATTCCTTCCTCTTTCTCCCACTGTTTTTCCATCTCTCTCAGATCCCTCAGTGAAGAGGATGAAGACGGGGCTCGTGGCGTACGCTGGTGACTCCTCGGACGAAGAGGAGGACCACTCCACCCCCAAAACCTTGGGGGCAGGTAACCATGGTAACATCGCTGGGGCGACCCACTCCACCCCCACATCATCCTCGGGCTGGACTCTGGGGTACCGCTGCCCCCCTCCGCCTCCCCAACGTGCCAAAACACAGCAGGCACAGTCACAGCAGCCCATGCCCTTCTGGATGGCCCCATAACACAGGAGTATTAAACCTCATACTCCCTCCCCTGACTCCTAGGGCCTTTTGGAGGGTTCCATAATGATGTTTTACACCCCAAACTGAGCCCCAGTCCCCCCTCCTCCCCTTTCCCCTGAACCATCACTCCTACCTGCTCCTCTACTTGATAGAATTTCTTTTGTGATGACTTAGATTTCGTTAAAACAGTTTTGCCATGCGCTCAGCAGTAAAGCAGAGTCTGTAAAATGGACTAAACAGACCGGCTGGCTGATACAAAGAGAACAGACTCAACCAGCCAACCAGGCGCAACCAGGAGACTGACGGACTGGATACATGGTGACAAGCAGCAAGATGCCCCAGACTTCCACACAGATTCAAGTGTACTCTGAACTCTGTATAGGAGAGACAGCTGAGGAACAGACACTAATGGAGGGTAATAGTGGCCTGTTTCTGGTTGATTTGGAATGTGTCCACTCCTGGTTTTACTAGTGTAGGAAAGCACTGAGGTAGAAGAGATTTCAATGCATTCTAAATGATTTCTTTGTTAAAAAATATATTTCCCCCATCCCCATTTTCTTTTTTTGGTCCAAATCTTAATCAAATCTCCCTCTTCCTTCATTGAGTACAAACATGCTCGTTGAACTTTTAGAAAATGCAATTGACTCAACTGTTCTAATGCTTTTGTGGAATAAATGAGCATTATCTCTGTGTATGAGTTTATTTCAAAACTGGTTTGACAGATCATGCAATAGAGAGAAAATGGGTGGTTTAACTGACTAGCAGGTGTGAATCTCCCATGGTCTTAAACAACCCACAATCTGAATCAACTGCCAAGAAATCATCTTTACCTGTTCTGTTATGTCACACATTCCTTGGCTATGTTCTCAAAATATTACATGAGGACACCTGTTCAATTTCCATGTCTTGGGTCAACAACACCAGTGTGTGTAAAGAAGGGGACTCAGCCCAGTAGACTACATTAGTTCTGAAGAGACATTGTTTCAGAATGAGGGGTGTTGTAGATCTGCTGGTGTTGCTTTACTGTCTGTCTGGGACATGAGCTCAGGGGGAGAGTGGAGGGGACAGAAAGATATCACTGAACAGGGTCACAGTGAAGGAGGAAAGAGCAAGGAGAGTGATGCTGAATAGTTGACCACCCAGCCTTGCATCTGGACTGAGGAACATGGTGGTGGAACAGAGAGTGGAGCTGAGTATCACTAATACTGAACTGCAGTAACACAAGAACGAGGTGACTGAACTGAAAAGACAACACAGGTAAAGTAAGACAGCTGTATCTAATGTGATTACTGTAATCAGCAGAGTAGTGGTGTGTTGAATTCTTCAACAGTTTCTTTGTATGATATTGTAGAATTGCAGGCCAGAGTGAGAGCCAGGTGGAGGAGCTGAAGACAGAATACAGGTAAATACATTATGTGAAGAGGATTTGATTATATTTGGTCCAAATCAGACAAGGAACAGGTTCTCAAAATTGTTTCTATATTTGTAATTTCAGCTCAAGCAGCTACAGGTAGCCTACTGCTTGCTTACACACCCATCTACATGTATGAACACACATGTCCATTGGGACCAGATACAGACACTGAGTCTAACAGGCGGCTCCAGTGTCTGGTGGCTTTGAGAGACTGTGTTCATTTCTCTCTGTTTTTCCTCTGATGCAGGTGTCTTCAGTGCTCCAGTGAGAGGAGTACATGGACTTCCGTTTGTTCATGAATGACCAGGGTATAATATGGAATGGATAGTACAATTGTCACGGAAGGGGACAGTATCTCTCCAATTCTGGGACTCTAGAACTGGAGGAGGGGGACTTGGTCTACATGCGTCTCCCATCAGGTTAAAGGATCTATGATGATTCAAATAAACACAGCTCCTTCAGTGGCTTCCTGCTCTTTCCTATGTGAGATGAACACCACAAAAGCTGTAATAAAAAGTCCAATCTGTTCTTATAACATTCCATGAAACATTGACGGTAAAATAAAATGACTTAATGGCTTCTGTTCTGTTGACGTTTGACTGTATTTACTATGAAATAGATGAATGTTATTCAGCTCAGTAGTTTGGGTGGAAGGCAAAGGGTCAGCGTTGGGGGTTAGAGTAATGTATTTATTGTATGTAACTACAGACAGAATTAAATAACTGTCCAGATCCACAGTCAGTTTAACTGACAATTTCAAGCACTTCATTCTTTCTCTGCTTAATGATAACACTAGAAGCCCATTTAGCCTATTAAAGCTATACTGCTCCCATATTAATCTGCTACACCTATCCATCTACTAACTGACATACAGGCCAGATCAGTATCACCAAACACAGTCAGCAAACTTTAAAGGTACAATCCTGAGTTTGTGTCAGCCCAACAGCAGCCCAACCACTTGGTTTGGTGTAAAGCTTAGAGATGGGTCTAGTCGTGCTTGTAAACATTATTCCTAAAAAAAAGTTTCAGAAGTTGCACCTGTGCTTGTAGTGAAGAGATGCGCTACATGGCAGTTTGGAACTCAGTAGGGAGTGTTGAAACTGAGGGCAGATACCCTTCAGCACTCTGCAGTCCCGTTCTGTGAGCTTGTGTGGCCTACCACTTTGCAGCTGAGCTGTTGTTGCTTCTAGACGTTTCCACTTCACACTCACAGTTGACCGGGGCAGCTCTAGCAGTGCAGAAATTTGACAAACTGACTTGTTGGAAAGGTAGCATCCTATGACGGCGCCACATTTACATTTACGTCATTTAGCAGACGCTCTTATCCAGAGCGACTTACAGTAGTAGTGAGTGCATACATTTTTTATACTAGTCCCCCGTGGGAATCGAACCCACAACCGTGGCGCTGCAAGTGCCATGCTCTACCAACTGAGCTACACGGGACGTTGAAAGCAGTTCTTTGTGTTGGTGAAGAATATACATGACTGGGTAATTTGTACATGTTTAAGTTCCTCCCTGGTATATCCGGAGAGTTAACTTCCTTGCAATTGCTTGAATAAAATCTTACCATGAAAATGAGCTCTGCCTGATCCCTGGAACAAGTTTTTCTTCAACAGTATACACAGAGGACAGGTGTAGAAAAGCACTATGCCAGAGTGCGGGGGTTAAGGAGGGAAACTAAATATGCCCCTCGTACACTCACACACACTTACACTCACACACACTCCACATCTTAATTCTGGTCTCAGGACTTTCCCTGGGGGGTGTAACCAAAGGTTATTATTAGTGTCCGTCTCAACTCCCTCTTCTTCTCTCTCAATCTCCTGTATCCTTCTCATACTTCTCCTTCCCTATCTACTTTCTCCTTATCTGTCTGTCTCTTTGCTTCTCTGTTCTGTCTTCATCGGTTCATCTAATCTGTATTTTTCTCTCATCTTGTTTCATTCTTACTTCACTCTTACTTTTGTCTCTTTTCTGCCACTGTCTTTTTCTTTTTTCTGTTTTCTCTTCCCTCTGTTTACTTTGTCTGTTCTGTCTTCCTTTGCACTCCTTTTTGCTCGGTCATTAGTTTTTGTCTCCTCTCTTCTGTCATCTTTCCTTTTCCTGTTTCACTGTTTGTGGGCTTTATCCTTCTTCACTGTCTTCTTTACCTACTCTGTATCTTCCTCTCCCCTCTTTTTCCCTTATCTTCTTAATTCTCTCTCTCTCTCTGTTCTGAGTTATGGGGAAGACAGAGTTGTACTCTGTGTATAAGAGCTTTCTGGACTGTATCTGCCTCTATGAGTACCCATCTGCATCTTTCCTCCTCGTCCTCCTCGTCTGCTTCTCTCTTACATTTTCTCCTTTCCTTTCCTTCTCTCTCCCATCCTCTCCCATCCTCTCCTTTCCTTTTATTTCCTTCTCAATCCCATCGTCTCCTTTCCTTTCCTTCTCTCTCCCATCCTCTCCCATCCTCTCATTTCCTCTGCTATGCACTGTTCATATGTTCACTGCCCTTTTCTTAGTGTTTGAATTCATTTAGTTGTGTTTTGTGAAGTTTGATACAGCGCAGTTTTATTCCTGGCAACTCTTCACTCTCTACCTGTGTTCTGCCTCTCTACCACAACTCTTCACTCTCTACCTGTGTTCTGCCTCTCTACCACAACTCTTCACTCTACCTGTGTTCTGCCTCTCTACCACAACTCTTCACTCTCTACCTGTGTTCTGCCTCTCTACCACAACTCTTCACTCTCTACCTGTGTTCTGCCTCTCTACCACAACTCAGAGAGAGAGAGAGAGATAGTCTGTGTGTGTGTTCATTCAGTCTGTAAGCCACCCTCTAAGTCAGGGAATGTTGCCCGCTCAGCACTCTCTCTTTTTCTCTCTCGCTCTCTCTTTCTCTCAGCACTCTTTCTCCTTGTGATGTTCTGATATTAATACAGTCTTAGAATGTAGATGGAAATAGTCACAGAGCTGCTCCATGCAGGCCAGCCAGTCACTTGACATTTCTCATTTAGGCCCTTAACACCAGGACAGGACAGGGAGAGGGTTTAGGGCTCCACTCTACTGTATGTACAGATAACATAGTCCACTACTGATATAGTCCACTTGTGCATACTCTGTTTAAGTGCAGTTCACTTCACCAGTTACTTGCTCCAGGTGGCAGTCCCAAGTAATTACATTCATCAGGAATGGACTGTTTTCTTAAAGGGAGTTAGGAGGAGCCTGTGGAATTGGATAACATCATCGGGGGCTTGCAACACTAGTCCTCAGCTTACAAGCATTTTAGATTATTAAGCAGCTGTTATGTCAGCTGTGTGTGTGTTATTGAGAGGCTCAGTCCAACTATGCTGACGACTTTTGCCCTGTTGTCCCCTCCTCTAAACCCCTGACCCCTGACCTCTGACCCCTAGCGGAGCAGCAGTGAGGGGCCAGGGAAGAACGAGAAGGCCCCTGACGATGGTCACCTGGCCTACCAGAATGGAGACGTTCTACAAGAGAGGTGTAGGCTATGTTTACCTTCTCATCTACTAGTCACTCCCCCTATCCCTCCTACTATCCTCTAGTCTTCACATATTGAAAAGACAGGATAGGTGAATGTTTTCGAGCCCTCTCATAAAGAGACTCCTCTACTTCCCAGTCTTAATTGAAACCCCATGCCTCCATCTCTTCGTCTTCCCCATCAGATGAGGTTATCAGTCTGTTGGGAGAGGGCACCTTTGGGAAGATGGTGAGGTGTGTGGACCGGCGCAGGTATGAGAGGCATTTATAAAATACGCATGGACACTCGTAGATCATCAGGTGGAGCGTGTGCTGGTTGTTAGCTAGCTATTCTCTCTGTCTCTCTCTCAGGGCTGGGGCATGTGTAGCTCTGAAGATCATTAAGAACATGGAGAAGTACAGACAAGCTGCTAAACTGGAGATCAATGTCCTGGAGAAAATCAACAAGAAAGACCCACACAACAAACAGTAAGGAGTCTGATGAACCAGTAGAAAGTTTGAGAAGTTGTTTCCCTCACCTTCTGTGGCTTTCTCTTTACTTCTCATTTCTCAAATACTTATGTCATGCAATAAAATGCAAATTAATTACTTAAAAATCAATGATTTTCTGGATTTTTGTTTTAGATTCCGTCTCTCACATTTGAAGTGTACCTATGATATAAATGACAGACCTCTACATGCTATGTATGTAGGAAAACCTGCAAAATCGGCAGTGTATCAAATACTTGTTCTCCCCACTGTATATGTATGCCCATATGCATGCTGGTAGCTCTCCAGAACCAGTGTTGGTGGTGACTACTTCCATAGACGATGACATTACTTAACAGGGATTGTTTGGTGTCTGGTAATGGTCTCTTTGACCAGAAGAGGGCGCTGGTTCATTGATGTAGCTCAGTCTACTAGCCTGAATCTCAACTCTGGGCCTCAAAGCCAGTTCCACTGCTTTTTTCATTGTTCCCCTCTAATCAGGGACTGATTTAGAGCAATTCATTATAAGGTAAAACAGAAAAGCAGCAGGCTCCGGACCTCGTAAGGTCAGAGTTGAATACCGCTGGTCTACTACATACTGTGGAGGAACTCCTATGGGCAGCAAGTGCAACGCTGGGCAGTGTCACCTTGGCTGTCCAGGTATTATCATGATGGATGCATGGTTTATCTGTTTCCCTCTGCAGTTCTCCATATCAACAAGCTGACCCACACTGACCTCAAACCTGAGAACATCCTGTTTGTCAACTCTGACTACACCAAAACTTACAACCCTGAGAAGGTGAGGGGGGGGGCTTTATCCTTCCTTCTTCACTCTCTTCTTTACCTACGCTGTATCTGGGGGTTTCTCCTTTGGGCAAAAGACCGTCCTCTGTCCTCTCTCCTCCGTCCTCTCTCATCTGGGACCCGGAAACCGATAAGGGGTCGAGGAGTGTGTCAATTTATTAGTAGGCAAACGGAAGAGTGTCGTCCCCTCCTCGATAGACACTTTTCATTGAGGACACTCATGTCTACAGTATCCTACTGCAGAAGTTTTGACATCTGCCATACCCCGTTTGAAATATACCACACCCCATTTGAAATATACCACACCCCCTTTGAAATATACCACACCCCATTTGAAATATACCACACCCCATTTGAATCAGATTTGGTTTTGTCAGAGGAGAAAAACATGCACACTTTAAAAACAATATGCTACGTATTGTTTTAACCATAAAATGTTTTGCATCTTAATTTGTTTTGATCACTTTAAAAATGTATTTTGGGATCCACCCCTGTAAACGTAATTTGCCTGATGAGTGGAGAAGGAACGTCTCATTTCAACCAAGCACATTTTCCTCCACGGTCACTCTCCATGCCGATTAACCTAGATTCACTTTTACCTTTTTCAAAATGAGGCGAGAGAGGACGGAGGATAGAGGACGGAGGATAGAGGGCGGAGGATAGAGGACAAAGGATAGAGGACGGAGGATAGAGGGCGGAGGATAGAGGGCGGAGGATAGAGGACTGAGGATAGAGGGCGGAGGATAGAGGACGGAGGATAGAGGGCGGAGGATAGAGGGCGGAGGATAGAGGACGAAGGATAGAGGACGGAGGATAGAGGGCGGAGGATAGAGGGCGGAGGATAGAGGACGGAGGAGAGAGGGCGGAGGATAGAGGACGAAGGATAGAGGACGGAGGATAGAGGGCGGAGGATAGAGGGCGGAGGATAGAGGACGGAGGATAGAGGGCGGAGGATAGAGGACGGAGGATAGAGGACGGAGGAGAGAGGGCGGAGGATAGAGGACGGAGGATAGAGGACAGAGGATAGAGGACGGAGGATAGAGGGCGGAGGATAGAGGGCGGAGGATAGAGGACGGAGGATAGAGGACGGAGGAGAGAGGGCGGAGGATAGAGGGCGGAGGATAGAGGACGGAGGATAGAGGACGGAGGATAGAGGGCGGAGGATAGAGGGCAGAGGATAGAGGGCGGAGGATAGAGGACGGAGGAGAGAGGACGGAGGAGAGGGCACCGAGGAGAGAGAACGGAGGAGAGTGGGCGGAGGATAGAGGACGGAGGATAGAGGGCGGAGGATAGAGGGCGGAGGATAGAGGGCGGAGGAGAGAGGACGAAGGATAGAGGGCGGAGGAGAGTTTGCGGAGGATAGAGGACGGAGGAGAGAGGACGAAGGAGAGAGGACGGAGGATAGAGGACGGAGGAGAGAGGACGGAGGAGAGAGGACGGAGGATAGAGGACGGAGGAGAGAGGACGGAGGAGAGAGAGGACGGAGGATAGAGGACGGAGGATAGAGGACGGAGGATAGAGGACGGAGGATAGAGGGCGGAGGAGAGTGGGCGGAGGATAGAGGGTCGGAGGATAGAGGGCGGAGGAGAGAGGACGGAGGAGAGAGGACGGAGAAGAGAGGACGGAGGAGAGAGGACGGAGGATAGAGGACGGAGGATAGAGGACGGAGGATAGAGGGCGGAGGATAGAGGGCGGAGGATAGAGGGCGGAGGATAGAGGACGGAGGAGAGAGGACGGAGGAGAGGGGACCGAGGAGAGAGAACGGAGGAGAGTGGGCGGAGGATAGAGGACGGAGGATAGAGGGCGGAGGATAGAGGACGGAGGATAGAGGGCGGAGGAGAGAGGACGAAGGATAGAGGGCGGAGGAGAGTGTGCGGAGGATAGAGGACGGAGGAGAGAGGACGAAGGAGAGAGGACGGAGGAGAGAGGACGGAGGAGAGAGGACGAAGGAGAGAGGACGGAGGAGAGAGGACGGAGGATAGAGGACGGAGGAGAGAGGACGGAGGAGAGAGGACGGAGGATAGAGGACGGAGGAGAGAGGACGGAGGAGAGAGAGGACGGAGGATAGAGGACGGAGGATAGAGGACGGAGGATAGAGGGCGGAGGAGAGTGGGCGGAGGATAGAGGGTCGGAGGATATAGGGCGGAGGAGAGAGGACGGAGGAGAGAGGACGGAGGAGAGAGGACGGAGGATAGAGGGTGGAGTATAGAGGACGGAGGAGAGAGGACGGAGGATAGAGGGTGGAGGATAGAGGACGGAGGAGAGTGGGCGGAGGATAGAGGGTCGGAGGATAGAGGGCGGAGGAGAGAGGACGGAGGATAGTCATCTTCTTTCTCCCCCCCTCTCTCTCTCTCTCTGTCCCCCCCACCTCTATTTCTCTCGCTCTCTCAGAAGCGGGATGAGAGGAAAATGGAGGATACAACAGTAAGGCTGGTGGATTTTGGCAGTGCCACGTTTGACCACGAACACCACAGCACCATCATATCTACACACCACTACCATGCTCCTGAAGTTGTTCTGGGTAACATACAGACATCACACTCACACACTCTAATCTTGGACTATTGGCTAGCTGAACATTTGTTACTTTTCCAACTCAGAGCTGGGCTGGAGTCATCCGTGTGATGTCTGGAGTATCGGCTGCATCCTGTTTGAGTACTATGAAGGCTTCACCCTATATCAGGTACTGTGTGTTTGTGTGTGGACGTGTTTAACTATACTTGTGGGGACCAGAAGTCCCTACAAGAACAGTAAACAAATAAAAATTTAACCAACTGGGGACATTTTGTTAGTCCCCACAAGGTCAAATGCTATTTCTCAGGGGTTTAGGGTTAGGGTTAGGGTTAGGAGTTAGGGTTAGTTTTAGGGTTATGAGCTAGGGTTAGGATTAAGGTTAGTGTTAAGGTTAGGTTTTGGGGTTAGTGTAAGGGTTAGAGTTACGGTTAAGGGTTAGGGTTAGGGTTAGGAGTTAGGGTTCGTTTTAGGGTTATGAGCTAGGGTTAGGATTAAGGTTAGGTTTTGGGTTTAGTGTAAGGGTTAGAGTTACGGTTAAGGGTTAGGAGTTAGGGAAAACAGGATGTTGAATGGGACTGAATTGTGTGTCCCCACAATGTTAGTTACAAAAGACTGTGTGTGTGTTTGTTGTTTGTGTGATACAAGTGAAAGTGAACTAAGTTGGGAGTTTATAGCTTCTGCTGACCAGTGTTTGTGTTTGTCTCAGACCCATGACAACCAGGAGCACCTGGCCATGATGGAGAGAGTACGGGGACCTCTCCCCTCTACGATGATCTGCAAGACCAGGTAACACATGATGACAGTTACACACACACACATACACACTCCTCATAGACACACATACACACTCCTCACAGACACACATACACACTCCTTATAGACACACATACACACTCCTCACAGACACACATAGTATACACTTTGTCTGATTTGCCCTTTCAGGAAGCAGAAGTATTTTCACTGCAGGCGTCTGGACTGGAACGATAGCTCCAAGGCAGGACGATACGTCAAAGACCACATTAAACCTCTATGGGTAAGTTACCCCTGAGATAAAGACGCTCTAACCTGAGACTGGACTGGTAAAGCCTTAGATACTTGACACCTAAAGAAACCAGTCTCAACGTCAACAGTGAGGAGGCGACTCCGGGATGCTGGCCTTCTAGGCAGAGTTCCTCTGCCCAGTGTCTGTGTTCTTTTGCCCATCTTAATCTTTTATTTTTATTGGCCAGTCTGAGATATGTTTTTTTCTTTGCAACTCTGCCTAGAAGGCCAGCATTCCAGAGTCGCCTCTTCACTGTTGATGTTGAGACTGGTGTTTTGTGGGTACTATTTAATGAATCTGCCAGTTGAGGACTTGTGAGGCATTTGTTTCTCAAACTAGGCACTCTAATGTACTTGTCCTCTTGCTCAGTTGTGCACCGGGGCCTCCCACTCCTCTTTCTATTCTGGTTAGAGCCAGTTTGTGCTGTTCTGTGAAGGGAGTAGTACACAGCATTGTACAAGATCTTCAGTTTCTTGGCAATTTCTCGCATGGAATAGCCTTCATTTCTCAGAACAATAGACTGACGAGTTTTAGAAGAAAGGTCTTTGTTTCTGGCCATTTTGAGGCTGATGCTGCTGATGCTCCAGATACTCAACTGGTCAGTTTTATTGCTTCTTTAATCAGCACTACACTACAATTTTCAGCTGTGTTAACATAATTGCAAAAGGGTTTTCTAATGATCAAGTAGCCTTTTAAAATGATAAACCTGGATTAGCTAACACAACGTGCCATTGGAACACAAGAGTGATGGTTGCTGATATTGGGCCTCTGTACGTCTATGTAGATATTCCATCAAAAATCAGCCTGTCACGACTTCCGCCGAAGTTGGTGCCTCTCCTTGTTCGGGTGGCGTTCGGTGGTCAACGTCACCGGCTTTCTAGCCGCCACCGATCTACATTTATTTTTCCATTTGTTTTGTCTTGATTGTACACACCTGGTTTCCATTACGTTATAATTTATTCCCTATTTAACCCTCTGGTTCCCACATGGTTTTGTGCGTGTTTGTTCTTTGTTAAGTAGTCGCTCTGTTGTGTCGAGCTGGAATATTTTTCCCTGTATGGAATGTGTTTGTGATTTTCCGAGTAAAGTACGTTGTTACTCAATTCTGTGTCCTGCGCCTAACTCCGTCCTACCTGCTGCACACAGACTCTTGACACAGCCGTTTCCAGCTACAATAGTCATTTACAACGATAACAATGTCAACACTGTATTTCTGATCAATTTGATGTTATTTTAATGGACTAAAAAAAGTATTTTCTTTCAAAAACAAGGACATTTCTAAGTGACCCCAAACTTTTGAATGGTACTCTCTCTCTCTCTCTTTCTCTCTCTCTATTTCAGAGATACCGGTTATCAGAAGCTAAGGAGCATCATCAGTTCTTTGACCTGTTGGAGAAGATGCTGGAGTACGAGCCCTCCAAACACCTCTCTCTCTCCTCCGCCCTCCGCCATCCCTTCTTCCTACCACTCCGTAGGGGCAGCAAGGCCTGGGAGAGCACCCGGAACATCTGCCGATGACCCCTGACATTTAACCCTTGACATGGATGCGAGGAAGGACAGCCCGACCATGTCATACAACGTGCCGTTGTAATGTGTCAGGAAGTCGTGCTTTGTGACAAATTGGTGTCTGGAATCCCTGTGCATTATGAGGGAAATAGGATAATCTGACCTCAGTGTCTGGGGCAAATGTATCCTTCTCCACCTTTAACATAAAAAATGGAATGGAGAGAGAGTCTGTCACTTCCCTTTAGGGTTTGATTCAGTGGATGCTGCTGAGGGGAGGACAGGCTCATAATAATGGCTGGAACGGAGTGAATGGAATGGCATCAAACCAGGTGTTTGATGTATTTGATACCATTCCACTCATTTCGCTCCAGCCATTACCAAGAGTCCGTCCTCCCTAATTAAGGTGCAACCAATCTCCTGTGGTTTGATTGGCAGTCTCCTTATGCTGATTGACAGCTTCGCTGCACAGTGGAGGCGGGCCTAGTGGCAGTGAAACATAGAGCACACTGTTTTAACTGCAGCATAACATTACACACACACACACACACACACACACACACACACACACACACACACACACACACACACACACACACACACACACACACACACACACACACACACACACACACACACACACACACACACACACACACACACACACACAACGGTTTATTTATGGTGCTATAATAATATGAACCCCTCTACTGATATATATCCTACTAGCTGAATCACACCAACACACCACCCTGTGCACCATT
Source organism: Salvelinus fontinalis (assembly GCF_029448725.1). Classification (NCBI taxonomy): domain Eukaryota; kingdom Metazoa; phylum Chordata; class Actinopteri; order Salmoniformes; family Salmonidae; genus Salvelinus; species Salvelinus fontinalis. Next base: position 1,024,127 of record NW_026600211.1, on the reverse strand, counting down.
TGGACCCTGGCCTCAGAGTTTGATTGAGTGCCAGCTTAGTAGGGAGCATGGTCATAAGGCTATATTTATTTTATTTAACCAGGTAGGCTAGTTGAGAACAAGTTCTCATTTACAACTGCGACCTGGCCAAGATAAAGCATAGCAGTGTGAACAGACAACAACACAGAGTTACACATGGAGTAAACAATAAACAAGTCAATAACACAGTAGGAAAAAAACAAAATGAGTCTATATACAGTGTGTGCAAAAGGCATGAGGAGGTAGGCAATAAATAGGCATAGGAGCGAATAATTACAATTTAGTAGATTAACACTGGAGTGATAATTTATCAGATGATCATGTGCAAGTAGAGATACAGGAGTGCAAAAGAGCTATATACTGTAGGTATGTGAGAGAGGGAGCGAGAGAGAGGAAGAGCGAGAGATGTAGGGAGAGAGAGAGAGAGGAAGAGAAAGGGAGCGAGAGAGAGAGAGAGAAGAGATAGTCTTGACAAGTTTTCTTTCTCCAGCCTTGGCAGTGCTGAGAGGTGGCTTTAAGGCAGTGTGTTTGGATTCTGTCTGTATGAGACCCTTCTTCCAGAATGGTGTGAGTTACTTGTAGGGCTGTTGTGGTGATCCGAATGTGTGTGTGTGTGTGTGTTTTCCCTTTTCTTGGCAGTGCTGAATGTAAGCTCAGTCTGAAAGTCAACGTACGGTGTTAATGTGTGTAAATCAGGTCTAACATTAAAGTTGAGTGAGACCTCACCGGTCTCTATCTGAGTGTAGAGAGAGACACTGACGGAGGAAGTGTGTGTGAGTCAGTGTGTGTGTGTGACCGATTATTAGTTGCATGTTTGGACAGTCTTCTTTATTCTCATGTGTTTTGAGTGTGTGAAGCTCACAGGGGAAGCACATGTGTGTTTCCCATGTCTCTGTGTGTCTTGTCAGTGAGAGCAGTCTCAGACTGAGTCATGGTAATTCACACACACTAACATTAGACAGCCCTGTTATTGTACTGGTCTGAAAGGAATGACCTTAGTACATCCCTGACCTGTGTGTGTGTGTGTATCAGAGAGAAAGAGGGAGAAACAGAGGGTGTGTGTGTGTGTGTGTGTGTGTGTGTGTGTGTGTGTGTGTGTGTGTGTGTGTGTGTGTGTGTGTGTGTGTGTGTGTGTGTGTGTGTGTGTGTGTGTGTGTGTGTGTGTGTGTATGTGTGTGTGTGTTCTAGTCAGGCTGGCTGCCCTTCACATGCTGGACACTGATCCACAGTGGAATCCCTTAAGAAGCTCAGACAGCAGTGATTCTGGAAGCTCCAACACACATACACCACAGGAGGTTGGTGGTACCTTAATTGGGGAGGACAGGCTTGTGGTAATGGCTGGAGCGGAATACGGGGAATGGTTTCAAATACATTAAACACATTGTTTCCATTTGTTTGATGCTATTCCATTTGTCTGTTCCAGCGATTATTATGAGCCGTCCTCCCCTCAGCAGCCTCCACTGACATACACACTTTACACCCTGCTAACCGTCCACCTTCCTCCTGGCTATAAATGGACTCACTACCACTCCTGACCTACTGGACTCCTTAATGTCTTGCTGTCCCATGTGTCCCTGTACTCTGTCTTACACCCCCAGCCCTCCTCAGTCCTCCCACCCCCCCAGTCCCCCTCCCCCCAAAAATAAAAATCTGTGCATAAGGATCTGTGACAGAGGGGCTGTGGGCTCTCTCCTCCATCTCGTTAAGGAATTAATGGTGTCCTCATCTGTCACAAACCAAGGCCCAGGGGGTTGGAGGTGAAGAGGGGGAGGGGAGAGGGGGGAGGGGAGGGGGGTGAGGGGGAGGGGAGAGGGGGAGGTTGGATTGACTTTGGGAGATGGCGAACCTTGGGAGCCCCACACACACACTCTCTCCCTCCATCCCCCATGTCCTGCCAAATATGTCCTGGCTGAGCTTGAACTGTACAGATCTACTATCTTAATTTCATCACTATGTTATTGCAGAGAATCTTCCTGCACAGCAGGAAATGCAAACTTGTAGTGTGTTCAAGGTTTAAAAAGGCTTCTAAAGTTTGTAATTCCCACTTAAACATGTCGGATTTGATTTGATCTAATGACCGATGTATTAATACCTACAAAATTGTCCATGAATTATAATCCACATAATAATTCACATTTCCTGTTGCTGCAGGATCATTTTCCTGCTGTGAGAAACTGGTCAAATTAAGATATCTGTAGCAATTCCTGATGTAGCAGGAGAAGAAGAATGGACACCAAGCCAAAGGGAACAGCTGATCACCTGATGTCCTTCTCAGGGTTCTATCAGAGCTTTATGTCTCCTTTCTTTGTGTTTTTAGTTTGTGTAATGTTATAGACACACACACACGCACACACACACACACACGCACACACGCACACACGCACACACGCACACACGCACAGACACACGCACAGACACACGCACAGACACACACAGACACACACACACACACACACACACACACACACACACACACACACACACACACACACACACACACACACACACACACACACACACACACACACACACACACACACACACACACACACACGTGTGCATTCCTGTCACATATCCTAGCATGCCTGGCACTAGCCACACGGCTAGTAAACCAGACTCCCTGTGTCCTGACAGCTGCTCTTTCTGTCTGTTTCACAACAGACCTGAGATAAACAGGGGTCATATCTCTTCTTTCACTGCTCTCTACTCCCTCACCATCCCATCCCTCCATCCCTTCATCCCTCCCATACCTCCATCCCCATCCCTCCATCTCTCTATCCCTCCCATCCCTCCATTCCTCCATCCCCATCCCTCCATCCCCCCATCCCTCCATCCCCCCATCCCTCCATCCATCCCTCCATCCCTCCATCCCTGACACCCCTCCATACTTCCATCCCTCCATCCCTCTATCCCTCCCATCCCTCCATCCCTCCATCCCCATCATCCCTCCCATACCTCCATCCCCCATCCCTCCATCCATACATCCATCCCTCCCATCCCTCCATCCCTCCCATACCTCCATCCATCCCTCCCTCCCTCCATCCCTCCATCCATCCCTCCCATCCCTTCATCCCTCCCATATCTCCATCCCTCCATCCATCCATACCTCCATCCATCCATACCTCCATCCCTCCATCTCTCCCATACCTCCATCCCTTCCATCCATCCCTCCATCCCTCCATCCATCCCTCCCATCCCTTCATCCCTCCCATATCGCCATCCCTCCATCCCTCCCATACCTCCATCCCTCCATCCCCCATACCTCCATCCCTCCATCCGTACCTCCATCCATCCCTCCCATCCTGCCATCCCTCTATCCCTCCCATGCCTCCATCTCTCCATCCATTCCTCCCATCCCTCCATTCCTCCATCCATACCTCCATCCCTCCATCCATCCCTTCATCCCTCCCATACCTCTGTACCTCCATCCCTCCATCCCTCCCATACCTCCATCTGTACCTCCATTCCTCCCATCCCTCCATCCCTACCATACCTCCATCCATACCTCCATCCCTCCACCCCTCTATCCCTCCCATGCCTCCATCCCTCCATCCATTCCTCCCATCCCTTCATCCCTCCATCCATACCTCCATCCCTCCATCCATCCCTTCATCCCTCCCATACCTCCATCCCTCCATCCATCCATTCCTCCATACCTCCATCCCTCCATCGCCCACATCCCTCCATCCCTCCATCCCTCCATCCCTCCATCCATCCCTTCATCCCTCCCATACCTCCATCCCTCCATCCATCCATTCCTCCATACCTCCATCCCTCCATCGCCCACATCCCTCCATTCCGCCCATCCATCCATCCCTCCATCCCTCCATCCCTCCATCCCTCCCATACCTCCATCCCTCCCATACCCCCATCCCTCCATCCCATCCCTCCATCTCTCCATCCCTCCCTTTCCCTCACCTGCTCTCTCTATCTGCTGTGTCTGAATACCTGGAATGACTTGCCCTGTCAGTCTCAGGTGGTTTACATAAGAAAACAGTTGGGGAAATGGCTGCAGAGTGCACACTGTTATGTTTCCAAGCCTGTTGAAGATCCATAATGGTTGAAGTGGTGCTGTTTGAAACGAGAACAGAATCTAGAGTATGAGAAGACATTGTCCTTTTTCCTCATTCCTGCCCCTTTTGCTGGATGGTCTTCAGATCAGTATGTAGTAACTACCGTCTTCTGCTCTAAACACAGACTACTGTCTCATACTGACTGACTGACTTTCCCTCACGCCATCTATCTCTCTGTCTGCCTCTCTATTCCCATCCATCTCCCATTATCTACTGAACTCAGAGCCCTTCCATCCATCTGGCCTGTCTTAAACCTCCACCGTCATCTTGATCACAGCTGGTTACACCTGATCGAAGATCACTTTGTCTTTCTGCCTTCTAATGGTTGGAGATTGGGTATTGGGATTGCATAAACAGATCCCAGACCTGTGCTTAGGGCATCGTCTACTTAGAAGGCGTGAGGGAGGGTAACTTGTTGGAACTTTTTAAAGGTAACAATACCCTGCCATCCTCTCTGTTTGTCACACAAGCACACAGTCAGTCAGGAGAGTGTCTAACCCAACATGACATCAGCTAATGTGTCTAAGTCTTCTTCATACACAGGGTGCAGTCCCTGTTTCTGCTAACGAGATTCCCCTCGTTAAGTCCATAAGGAGGTCATCTCAAGGGGGGGGGGGGGGATAATAGTAAAGAGGGAGGGGTATAGAGGATGAGGGGGGAATGGGTTGAGTAGTAGATCCTCGGGGAGGAAAGCTGTCATTTTCACCTGAGAGGGCAATAGAACACACAGCACAAAGAGTGGAGGAGAGCAGGAAAGGAGCGCAGGAAGAACTTTGTCTGTGGGGTTGCTCTTCTCATTGCCTTCAGTTGACCTCAAGGCTTTGTGGAACTGGACTATGGGACACGGTTCGCTACAGTATATGGTCTCTGGCTGAAGCTCTAAGGACTTCATGGGTGTTTGAGGCTCAGGCCTACTGTGGGTGTCTGGGTAAGGAAGTACTGGACTGGGCTTGTTGTGTGTGTCTATCTGAAACGCTGCACATGCTGTCTGGGTGTAATCTCTAACTGCCTGTCTGTGTCCTTGTCCTTGCAGGTACTGAGACCCTGAGTCATTGTCTATGAATACACTGGCAGTCTGTACTGTAGTGAGTGTGTCCAAGCCAGCTAACCTCAAGGAGGAAGATGTGGGAGATGCGCACAGACACAAACATATGTCCTACAGAACATGAATGAAAAAGGACACTGATGCTTCTGAGTGTGAAGTAACACGCATAGGTTACACTACAGAGAGTTCTGGACTTACCCTCTCTTTCTCTCTCTTTCTCACACACACACACACACACATTCTAACACACACCCTGAGACATGGATACTATGGTGAAGCAGTCTCTGGCGGTGCCCTTGAAGAAGCTGTCCAGCTGTGTGACAGGAGTGAAGGAGAGAGAGGTGTGGGCCAGGCGCAGGGCCAAGAGGGGGACAGGAGGAGTAAAGAGCAGCCCTCCACGGATGGGACAGACCTCCGTCATACGCTCCTACCAAACTGACCTGGAGAAGGAGAGGTGAGTGACCGCAAACATAACTAGAACATGACCACTGTGGTCAATGTGGAGATTAGAAACAACACCATGAGGAGATTATGGATGAAAACCAGCTTCGTAACAGACAGGTTGGGGGTTGGCGGTGATGGGTTTTAGGGCAGGGATGTATTTATGTTTGTGTGTGTCTATCTATGTGTTACATGTAATTGTTGTGTTGGTTCCAGGAAGCTGAGGGAAGCCCTGAATGCTCAGAAGCACGCAGAGAGAGCCGCCATGAGGGATCACTTCAGGAAGAAGTATCAACTCTCCAAGGTTAGTGTGGATGTCTGGGTAAGGAAGTACTGGACTGGGCTTGTTGTGTGTGTCTATCTGAAACATTTGCAGACCAAATTATACCCCTCTCTCCTAGCCCCTATCTCCTAGCCCTATCGCCTAGCCCCTATATCCTAGACCCTGGACCCTATATCCTATCTCATAGCCCCTATCTCCTAGCCCCTAGCCCCATACCCGTAACCCTTAAAGCAGTGCTATATTTAAACAGTATTTTTTCCTCTTCACCCTACCCCTCTCTTCCCAACTCTCTTCCCAACTCCCAGAGTTCCAAGGACACCAGCCACCTGAGTGCGGCGCAAGGTAAAGTGGCACTCCCCCGTCAACTGGCTAAACTGATTGGTCCTGAGACCCCGCCCAAGGACGATGGCTACAACCTGCTGAGCGCCTTCCAAGGCCTCAACTTCAACATGGGGATGCTTGGAGGCAAGCAGACCAAGTCGCCCACTCCAATGTCAGTCAACGGAGAGGCCTGCAAAGTCATGTGATCAAAGAGAACATACTAGATACTACACAGAATCAACCTGCAACATGCTAAAACATGCATTATGCCTGAATGATGAAAAATAACATTTTAACACAACGTAGCAGCAGATTGGAGGGAACACATTGGCAGACGACTTTGTCACAGTTGCTCCTCTATCCCTTTATCTCCTTATCTGTCTTTAACTCTCTCTTTCTCTCTCTCTCTCTCCACCTCTCTCTCTCTCTTCACCCCTTTTTCCCTTTCTCTCTCTTCCCCCCTCTCCCTCTCTCTCTCTCCCCACCCCCGTCTCTCTCTCCACCC